>NW_027518525.1:0-28970 GCF_051622035.1 Arctopsyche grandis
CACTTTTGTAACGGCGTCCCGGTTAATGTTCTTTTACCTACCAAAGCGAGGCTCGAACCCGGGCAGTTCGGGAGTGAATCAGCAAGCCGACCACTAGCCCAACGCCGCTTTACCCATACAATAAATATAGAATTATTATAACCAATTTGTGTGCAGCCCTTTACAATCTAAAATAAAATGTATACTTTACAACAAAAATAAAAACTGTTTAAATTAAAAATGTTTAATTTTTCTCAGATTCAGTTTTTAGTTTTGCTTTAATTAAAGAATCTCCAACTAAACAATAAATTTTTGTTAATAATTCTTCAGCAAATGGATACAAATTATTAGCGAGAGCTAGATTTTCATCAGTTGTTTTGTAAATCTTAAGATCTTTTATATATTGGGCTCTTTTTCCATCCTGATGACAATAAAACGTTGACAAAGATATAAAAAATTTCCTTTCAAAATCTAAAAAGAAACATTCATATTCATCTGTAGGATTAATTAGAAACTTAGATATTATGTTTTTTAATTTTTTAATCAAAACTTTATCATCAAGATCTAAGACTTCTTTATTGCATGAGAAATTGATAACGCTATACAGCACTACAATTGTATTGATTAAAGCACTTTCTTCAGTTTTATCAAGTAAAATAAACTGGTCGTGTTTTAAGGTGATGTCGTTGTTCGAAGTGATAGAAGATATGTATAAAACCCAATCCATAGCCCAATAAAATATAAAATTGCCTTCTAAATTGTAATTAAAAATATAATTGATGGATGATTTGTTTATTGGCGGGAGTAGCAATGGTTTAATTGATGGGGAGTGCAGATATTGTTTAAAATCATCTTTTAAATTATCATCGAAATATTTAGAAATGTTAAAAAGTGACTGGAAAAAATGAATTATTATATCAGAAGAATCAGCATTTCCATGCGATGCTCCAAATAAAAAATTCCAGTAGCTTGAACAATATTTTAAGCTAGTGTCTTTAAAGAAAATACCGAATTTTTGTTTCTTTTTCAACTTAATTGACCTATTTTGTTGATGAATATTGTTAATATATAAAGAAATTTCTTTAAGTTTTTTGTCACCCAAACGGTTTATGTCGAGTTCATGGTTGTGCTTAGCTAAAAACTCATCTATTTTTTGTTGATTTAAGTCGTAATTATTAATAATATTCATATTTAGGGACTCATTTGGATCATTCAGATCGACCCCTTCATTTTGTAAATTTAGCAAATTTAGTGTGCACTTAACAAATTCATTAAGATCAACGGGGTTATGTTTTCCAGATGTAACAAGCTCATTTAAAAAGAGTTTACCTAATTTATTATTTAAATGGGGATGGTTTTCAACTCTATTTATAAAATTTTTAAAAAGATAACATATGGTTTGTCTGTAATAAAGCAAATTTTTAATCAAATTCAACAGTAATTTTACAAATTCCGTTTTAGGTAGCATAAGTTTATCTTTAGATTGGGGAGGATTGATATTTTCAGATGGATTAATATTAATACAATGTGATAATTCATTTTTCTTAAAAATGTTGGAATCCGCTTTTTCTGAAATATCAAATTTAAATTTTTTGTTTTGTATCTGCATTTCATAATCAGTATTCCGTTCTTGTGCTGTGCTTTGGCTTGGTGCACTGAGATTGAATTTCTCCAAATTATTTTTTTTAAGTCTTTCAACAATTTGTTCAATTTTCTTCAATCTTGGTTTTGGCGTTGTAGTCGCGGCCTCAGAATCATTCTGAGACATTAAAGTTTCTTTGTCCTTCTCTATTAATTTACTACTGCTTGCAGCGCCATAGAAATACATAAAAATTTTTATAGAATGTGCTTTCATTTAGTTGGGGTAAAGTTTAATTAAGTATATAAACATAAAAGGAGTGAATTGACAGGGCAATGATATATTTGACAGACCGAAATGTGTTTAATAACCAATGAGAATTTTAAAAATATTTAAATTTGTAAAATAAAAGAATTATACCGGCATTTTTATCTCCTGTTTTTATAAGTCCATAATTAAAAATAATTAATTAAAAAAAACAAATTTATTAATAAAATATTCTTTTTTACTCAAACTGTATCACACACCGTTTTCGAGAGATTTCTCAGCACAGTACTTGAAACTGCCACATACAGAATTAACTTTGGGATTTGGATCGGGTTCGGAGTTTTCCAATAGATACCATCGCAGATATTTAGAAACTGTAACACCATTATCTGTTTAGAAACATTTTTTGTTCTATACAAAAGAGGCTCTTTGGATTAAATTGTACTTCTTTAAACTTTTCTTATTTAAAGTCAAAGATAATCATAACAAGGGTATTTTTTCGATTATACTGGCTTAATTAGGTTTTAAACTACCCTTGCCCAAATTAAAATAAATTGATTAAATTTACAAATTAAGCCTAGTTATTTTATGTTATGGATTTGAATATAAATACTTACATTTAAAAGAAGAAAACCCCGTTTAATAAAGCAACAGTCAAGATAACTCTATGGATGGGGCAATAATAATAGAATAAATTTAATTCTGATTTTCGTTTAATTTTAATACTAAAAAAAAGGTATTTATTAAAAGTAATACAAATGCAGCAAAAATCAGGTCTACCCTACAACTCTACACAGTCTTATAGCTATTAATACCTCTTGTCGAAAGTCGACTCGCCTTAGAACTAAATGTTCCATTGACCTTAACTAGGAGTTTAATTAGAGACAGCACCTCACTGCCGCGTTAATTTTAATACTAACATGCAAATATATTTTTGAAAGAAAGCATGCTATTTAGTAGTTCAAAAAAATATTAAACTAAATTTTAGGTGGGCCTCAGAAGATACCCAAAAGACTTTTATTGCAGAAAAGATAAGTATATGCCGTAAGACTCGTATTCATATTTAAACACTTTCGTTAGCTCCTTCTTCATTGAGTAAAAGGTTACTTTGATTTTCTATATCTTTGCCTGTTTAAAGAGATTATCTCATACACTTAACCTCTAGAGTTAAAAAGTTACTCATGTGAGCCCACTAAAACACTTGGGGTTAAATTATGGCTATTTAAGCTGATAATAACCAATTATTAAAACATGTTAATAGAATTTAATGACATAGGGGTAACTTTAACAAAACAATCTAAAAAAATCCAAAAATACTTAATAAATTAAAATTTATTAATCGAGGTAAAGTATTTGAAAACTTATTCTTCAGCATCTTCATTAAGATAAACAAAACCATCCCAACATTGTGAAAAGGCGTGACTATCCAATTCTTCAAGACTTTCAAAACTATCTTCAGTGATCAAACCTGGGAATTCGGATTCTAAATCTGACTCTGGAAATTCAACAATGCCTTCGTCTTCTTCTGTTTCGTTATCTATGCTTAACACTTCAAATTCAACGGGTGCCATTCCATTTTTATAATAGTCTAGTTCAGATTCTAAATCTGACTCTGGAAATTCAACAATGCCTTCGTCTTCTTCTGTTTCGTTATCTATGCTTAACACTTCAAATTCAACGGGTGCCATTCCATTTTTATAATAGTCTAGTTCAGATTCTAAATCTGACTCTGGAAATTCAACGATACCACTATTTTTTTCAAAATCGTCGTTAGCTATGCTTAAGCGTTCAACTTCGGTGATCACCGTTCCATTTTGGATCGAAACCAATTCATAATATTCTGGCGCAGGATAACAGTCAACTTCCGTAGAGATTTCAAAACTCTCTTCTATGCTAGATTCACTATTGTTAGTAACGACCAAGCCAACATATTTAAAAGCTAAAGTTGCAAAGCTATTAAACAACATAGGGTAATTATAAATTTTTTATTAAAAGTATATTTAATACCAAAAAAAAAAAAAATGTTCGGATTTATTTAAGCTGTAGTTGTTAATACTTTGTTAGTTTTCTTCGTGTGTTTCTCTGTAATCCGGTCGGGGAACCGCATTGCTGCGTAAACCCCCCACGGCCCTTATGCCAGCTTAATCCCTCTGCCGACGGTCGGCTAGCCTTAGGACTAAGTGTCCCATTGACCCTGAGCTGGCGTTATAATTAGAGACAGTACCATACTGTCTTAGTCTTTTTATAGTGGGGTTATTACGACTAGCGCCCACTTTTGTAACGGCGTCCCGGTTAATGTTCTTTTACCTACCAAAGCGAGGCTCGAACCCGGGCAGTTCGGGAGTGAATCAGCAAGCCGACCACTAGCCCAACGCCGCTGAAATTTAATACCAAAAACATCGGAGTTTAACCCATTAAAGATAAAAAATTTAATACATATTTGAATAAAAGCTGGAAAATGCAAAATAAATTAGCAATCCCGAATTTTTTAGCGTTATTATTCCAATAAAAACATATTTAAATATACACTTCAAAGTTTAAAATAGGGAAATTTAAATTTTGTCATTTGAAATTTTTAATTTATTATTGTAGACACAAAAAATTTAAAAAGAAAATGATTGTTTTGACGTAATAGATTAAAAAATTTAAAATTGCTCCAGTCATTCTCTTATGCCAACTAATATCACTTAATATCTTCATCAATTAAGTATTTATGTAAATTATAATTGTAGGGATGCCACAACAATGCCAATAAAGTACCCGTGTGGCATTTTAATTGATTTTTATTTATACTTGAAGGCAAATAATCTAAGGGAAGAAAATTAATGCCAAATACTTATATATAAAAGGTATTATCTTCAACAATATAATTATAATTAAAAGCAGATTATCTTTAACAATATAATTATAACAAAAATGTTTTTTTACTTTTGAGAAAAAAAAGATTTTTATTACACTTTTTCAAATTAATTAGTTTCTATAAACGGCCAATAAATCATAGGAAAAAAATTCATTGCTGTAAAAAAAAAGTTAAAGAACAACTTTTTAATTAAAAACATATTTAATTACAAAGATAGTGGCTTCCAACTAGGTATAACAAACTCTATATCTAAATTTATCAAAAAACCTCGCGCTCTTATATTCATTATTTCAACGCGACGGCGTTAGGCTAGTGGTCGGCTTGCTGATTCACTTCCCGAACTACCCGGGTTCGAGCCTCGCTTTGGTAGGTAAAAGAACAATAACCGGGACGCCGTCGCAAAAGTGGGCGCTAGTCGTAATAACCCCACTATAAAAAGACTAGCATTAGGCCGTGATCATGCCTTGCAAAAACAACCGATCTCCTTGGGTAGTGGCGGCAACAATAACTCCCATGGCAGTAGAAAGCCTACGTAAGCATAGCGCAGGGGTCTTTAGAGACCCCAAGACAGTATGGTACTGTCTCTAAATATAACGCCAGCTCAAGGTCAATGGGACACTTAGTCCTAAGGCTCGCCGACTGTCGGCAGAGGGATTAAGCTGGCATAAGGGCCGTGGGGGGTTTACGCAGCAATGCGGTTCCCCGACCGGATTACTGAGAAACACACGAAGAAAACTAACAAGTATTAACAACTACAACTTAAATAAATCCGAACATTTTTTTTTATTTTTTTTTTATTTCAACGGGCAAAAGCCCCACCATTAGAAGTATCATATTCCTTTGACTCATAGTTTAACCTTTATTTAACGGCGTTGGAAATTTCTTTAAGAACTTAATTTATTAACGGAAGTAACAACGTGAAAACTAGTCGATCTGAAAGTAGTGGGTTTGCTATATAAATGTTACGAAAACCTGTATCGTTGACAAATATGCTCTTGAAGTATAACATGATGCTGAAAAAAAGGTCTAAATACTGAAACTAATTTACTGACTGAGATATTCTCATCCGACAGAAAAAACGCTTTACTTAACAGTGGAAGAAGTAACCCAACAATTTGAAATAATTGATAGTTGCTAATTATATGGCAAGGATAATTACAGGGGGTTACCTATTATTTTCTAGTTTTAGCAACAATAATTACGTAAAAAAAACTTTCCAACTATTTCTTTTTTTTGTGCAATATTTGCAGATTATTACTAATTACTCAAATTAACTTTTCGATTTTCGCTAAGTCGATAAGAATAATAGCACAATTTTTTTAAAAAAACAAGATAAATCTATAGTTGTGGCATAAGTAAATTGGCTAAGAAATAGTTGCTTTCGTCTGACAACGAAGATAGAGTAACCTTTAAATCAATTTAGTCATTAAGATATTTGATTAATTTTGTTATTGTTATTAAAGCTACCGAACACCATTTAATTCTATTAACAATTAGCCAGTTTTATTAAAGTTTTCTTAATAGAGTATTACACAAAAATATTTTTTAAAAAACTGCTCTTAAAGTTTTAATTCAGTGTTTAGCATTGTAAAAGATCGCTCTAAAATATTACCTATGAGTGTTAAGAAAGAATTGTAAAGATATTTTGTCATTTAGAAAATGTTTAAGATATTTCACAGATTAAAATAGACTATGTTGTATTTAATGGAAACGCTTGAAATTGAAGATGTTTTACTTCTAATGTAATCAATTTGGGTTTCAACAAACGTCCCTCTTCTTCGTTATCCTCCTTTTTTAACAAAAAACTCCAGATCGGCACAGTAGGAATAATAAATCGTTGAATTTTTGTTATATAATACTCTCGTCTTTTTTAATAAAATAAAACTAGATCTCACTGGTGGTAATCAATTGCTACATTTTTATTATATATCACTCTCGCCATATTGTTTTAGTTTAAAAGATTTTTTTAAATATTTTGTTAATAGAATTTTAATGACATGGGGGTAACCTTTAACAATTATAAATTTTGTAGAATGAAAAAGATTTAAAATGAATCGTATCGATATTTTAGTAAAAAAACTGGCTCAGTAAATTTTTGCTTTAATATAAGGAAGTTAAATATTTTAATTACACAACTAAATTCCCATTCTTGGTTTAAACTCCAACTTTTAATGTTAAAAGCTTTTTTAATAATTTTTCAATCCCCAATTTACTTTATACTTTATTTTATTGGTGCCAAACGCCTACCATAAGACTATATAATTAAAGTAAGAGTTTGAGTTAAACATCGGTATTTATTTAAGTATAATATATAACCAACTTAACTTAGAAATTCACAATATTAAAAAAAAACTTTGAATTAAATAATTTAATCTTATTTTATTTCTTTGTAATAACGATCTTTTTGTAAGCTATTACACTTGCAGAATAAAATATTAGAAACAGGAAAAAATCAACCCGAAGATTGCCTCGTATGGTTTCATAAAGGTAATAACCTTTAGTTTTATCGAAAGTGCCATTGGGGTTCTTAAATCGTATAAGGTGAGTACCATTTTCGAAGAGTTTATACAATTCACAAATATTTTCAATTATTTTAATGAAACCTATTACTGTTAAAATTAAACAAATACAGAAAACCCATGAAAAATGAAACTTTTTTTCGGTATTCGAGGGGGTTGTTGTGCCAACTAGAACTTCAGCCGACCGGGATTTTTGGCATTTGCATGATTGATTCTTAAGGCATCCACATATTTTTAACTCAATTTTGCTTTTTTTATTCGATTGAGCAACGGAAGTTCTTACAGTAGTTTGTGGTATTTCATAAGAAATCGAACTATTTCTTTCAGCTTTCAAAGTCTGTGGTAGAGCAGAAATATTTGTTTGATCACCCTTTTGATTACTGGCAATATTTGATTTATTCCCGTTTGGAATGTAGCAAGTAGGTCCTTGTTCGCCATTTGGATTACTGGCAATATTCGCTAGATTCCCATTTGAGCTACAGGCATTATTCGCTAGATTCCCATTTGGGCTGCAGGCATTATTCGCTAGATTCCCATTTGAGCTACAGCAAGTAGGCACTTGATTCCTATTTTGATTACAGCAAGTGTGCACTTGATTAGTACTTGGATAACAGGCACTATTTGCTTGATTCCCGTTTGAGTTACATGAGCACCCTAATCTTGTAATCTGATTACAGGAATATAAACCAGATGTGTTTGTATTACCACACTGAAATCCTATTGCTTGATTACAAGAACATCTTGTAGGGGTTTGTACATTATACGCGTTTTGTACTGAAATGCATTGTTGGCATGTTTGTCTCTGACATTTGCATTCTATCATAAGGGGGGTAGTTCATTACGCAAACAAACACAAAATAAAAAAATTCAATTGAAAAGAAAGTTTATTTAGAAACTATGTAATTTAAAAGAGAGAAGAGTTTCTTTGCACAGAGTATTCCTTTATTGAAAAAGTATTATTCAAATAAAATAATTATGTTTATTTTAATTTATAAAGTTGTAATTTGAATTTTTTCTTACGTCACTTAAATCATAAAAAATAATTTCTATGTTTTTGATGGAAAGGATGATGGCACTTTTGAGTTTAAAAAAGCTTAATGTTAAATGATGAACGTTTAAAAGGCTTCAGAAATTACTACAACTCTCACCTCTTTAAAATAAAATTGTCTGTACTTCTACCTGCTATAGGGTTATCCTGTCTGTAGACTTTTTGATACAACACTCACCTCTTTAAAATAAAATTGTCTGTACTTCTACCTGCTATAGGGTTATCCTGTCTGTAGACTTTTTGATACAACACTCACCTCTTTAAAATAAAATTGTCTGTACTTCTACCTGCTATAGGGTTATCCTGTCTGTAGACTTTTTGATACAACACTCACCTCTTTAAAATAAAATTGTCTGTACTTCTATCTGCTATAGAGTTATCCTGTCTCTAGACTTGTTGATACAACTCTCACCTCTTTAAAATAAAATTGTCTGTACTTCTATCTGCTATAGAGTTATCCTGTCTCTAGACTTTTGATTTTTTCGTTAAAATATTTGTGCATGATTTGGCTTTTCTTCAATTAAAAAAATCATTAAAACTTGAAAAGTATAAATGTTAAAATTTACGAGTTAAATGCCTAGTTTTCTAGTGTTTCAAAAATACCAATCATTGTTCTTTTTTATAAAAATCAATCATTTATTTCTTGACATTAAAATTTGATTTCTTTTTTTTTTAAAACTTATCATAAAAAATTGCAAGAATCTATTTTAAACAAAAAGCTTACATTTCCCACGAGGAGAAGTTCTTATACTTACAGCAACTTCTTTCTTCTATTCTGGTTCAAAAACTTTGCAGAGCTAGAATGTAATAAACTTAGAAAATCTTCATAGAAACCTTATTAAAATAAATAATCCTTATAATAAAGCAGGTTATTTATAAAAATTTGGATATTTAAATGAATAATATCTGCAATGATTTGAATACAATTTTTTAACTCGATCTTAAGTCTGTACACATAAATTGAATTGCTATGAAATTGATTATAAATTTATCCACTAAATAGACTTAATTACTAAATACTTTAATAATATAGAGCTTACACAATCTTATAAGGCACAAGACATGAATAAAATATAGTTTACAAATCTCAAAAAAAAAATTTTCCAATAAACCCCACACTAGTCTTATATTGGTTTCTTATAAACAAAAAGTAATTATAGCGCTCTAAAGTTAAATATAAATTTTCTAAAACAACTTTTTGATTATTTGAAGTCGGCTTCTGCCTAGAACTAATTATTTCCGTTAAGAATTCAGTTATTTATTGGCACTTGTAAAACTAAACTTGATTTATCGTTGTTCTAGAGACAATAAAATTTTAAATAAACCTATTATTTGCCAAATTATTAAACATTGACGTTTTTTAAATAAATTTATGTCCTTGTAATATGGGGGATAAAATTTTCTAAAATAAAACTGTTATAATCAACCAAGATTAATATCCCCAATGCTAAAAATTTTTTAAGTAGTAACAGTTATATTGTCATAATCAGCCAAGATTAATATCCCTATTGGCAATAAATATTTTAAGTAGTAACAAAAACTTTTACTTCAAATTAAAGCTTAAATATATAAAATTGAGAAAAAAGGAATAAAAATATGAGTTGGAGATTAACATAGGTATTTAGTATTTTTAAGACAGTATGGTACTGTCTCTAAATATAACGCCAGCTCAAGGTCAATGGGACACTTAGTCCTAAGAGTCGCCGACTGTCGGCAAAGGGATAGAAATGCTATAGGGGCCTCCCAGAGTTTTGTGGGCAACTTCTTTTTTTGCTGTAAGGCAACCACTTTTCATTAAATCCGATTTTTTTTTTTTTTGTAGGAAACTTCTTTTTTTGCTGTAGGCAACCACTTTTCAATAAATCCGATTTTTTTTTATTTAGTATTTTTATTTCCAACTTAAAATAAATAAACCTCAAAGTCTTATAATTAGTCGTCAAAAAACAAAAATAATTGTTAAATTGACCATAATTGGTAACCGAATGACAAAAATATGTTCCCAAAAGTTGGATTTTATACATATTAAAACTAATAAGATTTAATAAATACTCTTGCTATAATTATCGTTTACTATAAATAACAATAATGTAATTAAATAATACACAAGTTTATACAAACCCTAAATATTACAAAATATTTTTGTTGTGTTATCCTCTATTAATATAATTTAAATAAATACTTTAATGATGAAAAAGGTTACGCCATCTTCGATAGCACAAGACAATTTTTAAATTTTTTTCGCTTTAACGATTTAATTATTCTGTTACAAACTTTTAACCATGTAAGGTCCTTCCAAGTGATATCCAAATTTAGAGTAATAATTTCTTGTTCCAACACCAGAAATAATTGCAAGTTTAATAGATCGGTGCTCATCCCTTGCAATCCTTTCGGCTTCATTAATCAACATCGCTCCAAATCCTTTATGCTGAAATCTTTGTGTATTCTTGTGCTCAATTGGCACCGCGCTTCCGTATACATGTAATTCTCTTATAATCGAGCAGTTTACATTATTTACAGCACTATGAACTCGATATCCATCAGATTGCATTTCTGCTAATTGCGTTTTTGATAACTCTTTTCTAAATGTGTTTGACCCACATTTTCTCAACCTCAATAGTCCTATCAAAATATCTTGTTGTGTATCTTCATAACTTAGAAATGTCTCCCATCCTTCAGAAGCTACATAATCCCTTCTTACTAAATCAACTGTATCAGGAGATACCCCTTCATGGATAGATTTTATTCCCACTTCCCTTGTTCTAACATCCCTACATTTAGTTTTATAATCTTTCATTCGAGCTAATGCCAATTCTCTAATATTTCCATGTTCTACACCGGAACTTACGAGGGTCATTGGAATATCCCTTTGTACTCTATACACTCTTGTCCATGGTGGAACATAACTTAATATTCTTGCTAAGAAATCAATTAATTCATCAGGTGAATAGCTTCTGTATTTATCACTCTTCCATAATTCAAATAGCCCCGTATCTTTTATTACTAACGTAGGGTAGATTTTTAATCCATCACTTCTAAATTTTGGGTTATCAAAATATTCTCTAAATTGGGCATAATCTCTTTTCTTATCAACATTAGGAAGATTAGGCATCATGTGTGCAACTATTTTATATCCACTATCTTTAGATAGAGAAAAACTATCACATACACTTTGTATTGAATGCCCCCTATTAGTATCCCTTGCTACATCTTCATATACACTTTGAACTCCAACTTCAATTCTAGTACAACCATAAGAAAGCATTTGATTTAAATGTGATCTTAGACAATAATCTGGTCTGGTTTCTATTGTAATCCCGACACATTTTTGTTTACTCTCCGCAGATACTTTTATTGCCTCTTCAACGGTGGAAGAATTATGTCCACTTAAAGCATCGTGTAATTTCATAATAAAATCGTTTTTGTATTGTTCCGGAAGTGACATAAATGTTCCTCCCATAATAATGTATTCTACTTTATCTGTACTATGCCCGAGATTTTTTAGTTGATTTAATCTTTCCCTCGCTTGTTCAAATGGATCGTATCTTGCTCTAATAGCTCTCATACTCGTTGGTTCATATCCAGTGTAAGATTGTGTAGAATATTCAAATGCTGAATCGGGCCCCCCTGGGCAATAAACACAAATATTTCCTGTCAAAGCTATATGTGGACATCTATGAGGTATACACATTACTGCCACGACGGCAACTCCCGAGGCTGTTCTTACGGGTTTTACTCGTAAAGAAGAAATCAAAGCTTGATATTCACTTGGAATACAACTTATTACATCTACAACTCTAGGCATCATAGGTAATTTATATTCTCTGGCAACATCTCTCATTATCTTAGTAACATCTATCTTCTTATTCTTTTTGTGCAATTCTACAATTTTTTCTGCTATTTCTGCAGATGCAAGTAGAAAGTTTGCCATCGGATTATATAAAATTTTTAGATTAATTAGAAACAAAAGACTTTATTAAAAGAAAAATGAAAAAAGGAATAAAGAAATGGTAAATAATTGCGCAGGAAAGTATTTTATACTTCCAAATCTTCCTGCTTAGATAAAAAGTTATTAATGAATTAAATTTTTGTATTTCACTTTTTTAAATTATGAATTCATAAAATATTTATTCAAGCGCAGTTAAAATATAACAAGAAAATATGTAAATGAGTTTAGTTTTTTTAAAAATATTTAATAATTTTACATTCTCAACTTTTTAAGTTCTTGAAATATAGGAAAAGGACATGTTAATTTATAAAAAATTTCAAGAAATAAATGACAGTAGAGGTTAGACTACCCAAGTTAAGCTAATTCCATTTAAAAAAAACTCTTGTTATAATTATCTTTGACTATAATAATTGGAGACAATAATGGTTTGATTATAGCTATTTAATAAAAAAACTTGCTATGATTATCTTTGACTATAATAATTGGAGACAATAATGGTTTGATTATAGCTATTTAATAAAAAAACTTGTTATGATTATCTTTGACATAATAATTGGCGATAATAATGGTTGGATTATAGCTATTTAATAAAAAAACTTGTTATGATTATCTTTGACTTATTTTTTAAAATGACAATAATAGTTGAAATATAGCTATTTGAGCTAATAATATTAAAAAACAATTGTTATTTTTATCTTTGACTATAATAATTGGCGATAATAATGGTTGGATTATAGCTATTTAATAAATACCCTTATGATTTTCTTTGACTATAATAATTGGCGATAATAAATTCACCTTATAACGTCTATCTTTTTTTTAAAAAAAAATGAATTTATTTAATAGTTTAAAATATTTTTGGAGTTAAAAATAAATATTGTTAAAACAGTATTAAATTAATAACCCTTAATGTCTAAAAGGTCTTCTAATAATAACAAAATACATGAAATTTATTTCTACATTGTTTAAATATTTGTTGGCTCATTCAATAGGCACCTTTTTGTCATTTTCACAATCTTCAAATAAACTTAGATCACAACTAATGTCAGAAAAAGCGCCGTATATCACTAATGCAGCAGAATTTAAATGTTTTAATTTACATAGTTCTCTATTATTATGAATGGATTCTATAAGATTTACGCCTTTAAATAAATCATTCAAAATAGCCACTGTAATCTTATCAAGATCTTTATCCGTTACATCCCATAAGTTTCCTAAAATAATTCTTCTCTTTTTTAAATGTCTTAAACAGTACCCATTAGATTTAAAGTTATTAATCGGAATCAATTTACATGAACTGCATCCAAATAAAAAAAGTATTTTTGGTTTGGTGCCAACAATTTCAAAATGTTTCTTTCCACTTCCATGACCAAAATATAAAAAAAGTTCTCTATTAGACAAACTCTTCAACTCTTCTTCTTTCAGTGATCTTCCTACTACCCCCCTTAAAATATTTGTGTTGGTTTCAAGGTATTTAGATATGCAATCTCTAGTATTTAAAAGATTATTATCCGGATCAAGAAGATAAAAAGCTGATCTAATATTAATTTGACTTATAAAACTGAAAATGTCTTTACTTAAAATTCTTAATGCCGGTTTGCAAAATACGAGTTCAAACGGGAAATATGAAATCATATCTTCAAGAATCAAAACAATTTTGGAATTTATTTTAATTTTAATTTTCTGTTTTATTGTATTAATAAGCTTACCAAGTACCCTATCTAACTTAATTCTAGAAGACCACCAATTCCTCTTATCTTCTTGTGTGACTACTGGAATTAAAAGTGTGTTTTGATTTTCAGCCATAATTCTCTGAAATTCATTTTTATGTTCTCCCCAAGGAATAGACAAGTGGAATTTGCTATTTATTTCATAAATGTGCAAATTTTCATTATGACTAAAAATGAAAAGATTTGTATATTCAGGCATTTGTGTACTAAAGTTATAAATAAAAGTATTGAGTGTATTTATTTCACAATAAATTTCACTAAACAATGTAATTCTATTAAAAGTCTCTCCTAATACGCTTCTGATAAAAAATTTATTTTCAAAATGTGTTTTAATATAATTGTCTTCTTGTGTATTAGGTGCTAAAAAGAGTTTTACAAGAGATTTAATTGATGGAATCTCCGCCAAATTCTCCATTAAAAATTTACAATTCAGAGCAAAATGCATATCAAAACAAACGGAGGTCTCTAGCTGTAGATTGAGATAATAAAGAGATTCCTGATATTCCAATAAGTATGCGTGGATTAGTGCAAGTAGGTTGTATGTTATGTTCTGTGCTGTAGATTCCTTGGTTTTTTAATGAATTTAGAAGTGCTGATTTTGCACTTTTTAATTTACTAAGTTTAATAAATTCAATTGCTATTGTTATTACTTCGTAATTTTCACTTTTGAAAATTTTTTTAACTGAGTAAAATCACCCCAAATAAGATTGTTAGAGTAAATTTTTGTAAAAATACTTGATTTAGATCGATATAAACAATTTATTTCACGGTTGTAAAAACAACTACATTTAGTGTGTGATATGGAAGATAGGGGAGTGCTTGTGAGGTTATTTTTATCAATAGAACTTTTAGGATTTTCAAACTGGTCGGTGTATGTGTATTAGATGTATATTTTGGAATCACACGGGTATTATGAGTGCTTGAATGGCTATTTACAGAAATTAAATCTGCGAAAAGAGAATCCACTTTGTTTTTAATTTCACCTTGTAGTAAATCATAAATTTCAAAAATCCTCTCATCTAAAATTGTTAATTGCTTAAATTTGACATAACACAAAGCAGCCAAAATCTCTGGATTGTCAACATTTGTTATAAAAGTCATTAATTCATTACAAAACCCCTTGTTCATTATTTTTAAAATAACTTTGTCTAGAGTCGGAAATCTAATATCAACTAAATAAATTTTTAAAGAATTCAATATTTTACCCGCCAGATCAACTGAATCAATTGTTACATCTTTTGCTATAGAAGCAAGGATGGCTGTAGCAAATTTTACCTTTGAAATACATGTCTTTTGTGATGGTGGTGCTTTACCTTTATAAAGAAGTTTCTTAATAATTTCTGCCTTTAGAATGTCAGAGAATGGCATGGGTTAAACAAAAAATAAATTTTTAAAATCATATCGGACAGAATGTTAATATTTCCATTAAACTAGGTTTTTTTTAAATGTTTGATTAATCTTGTATATTTTACTTATAAGGAATCTGCTTAATCTTAATATAAACACAGAGAAATTTAATACAAATGTCTTAAAAACAAAAATAAAGTATGATTTATAAAAAAAGTTTAAATTTATAGATAGCTTCTATAATATATAATGAGCTAGTATTAAATAAATAACCTTTAATGGTTAATAAATCGTCAGATAACAAAAATTTATTTCATAAATGTGAACTAGCGGGTATTAATGGCAAAAAAGGTTAAAATTATACTTTAAATAACAATTTTATTAATTAACCTAGTTGAAATAGTATTAATTAAATAGCCCTTAATGTTTAATAGGTTTTCAGATAACAAAAAAAAACGGATTTATTGAAAAGTGGTTGCCTACAGCAAAAAAAGAAGTTTCCTACAAAACTCTGGGGCCCCTATAGCATCTCTATCCCTCTGCCGACAGTCGGCTAGCCTTAGGACTAAGTGTCCCATTGACCTTGAGCTGGCGTTTAATTATAGACAGTACCATACTGTCTTCTTTCAGATAACAACAATCCTTATGTACTCTTGGCCTAACAATAAATATTATTGTTACTTTTACTTACTCAGTTAATTGAAAACGATTTATCTATAAAAGTATTCTGCAGTATAATTATTTAAAGGCTCTAGTGCGTTATTAATAAAAAAAATCTATTCAAGAATAATTTATCAAGCAAATATTAAATAATTCAATTTTATTAATATAATATAAATTGAAAAACAGATAATAATTATTGTATGAAACCCCCATTAGAAATTAGAAGGTATTAATTTAAAACTATATATCTATTTTTAATTATAAAAGGCAGAATTATGGAATAAATAGCAGCTTTTTTAATTTAAACCCATCATGTAGTATTTTTCTAAAAAAAAAAGCTTGCAATCCTGAAACAACAAAAACGAATTTGTTGGGCAAGATAAAGATCAAGCCCGTATGATTATTAAACAAGTTTCACCCCACCAATAACCGAATATTTGGTTGCTTTTGCAGAAAACATTTAATTGTTAATTACTATTGTTGTGTTATCCTGTATTAATATAATTTAAATAAATACCCTTAATGACTCAATAATTTAATGATGAAGAGCCTACGCCATCTTCAATGGCACAAGAAAACTATATCACAGAAAATTTATTTAAACCTAAAAAATAATAAAACTAGTTGTTGTTCATATCGACTTTTGATAAAAATTTAATTTATTTATAGTTTTTTTAAAACACAGCGTTAGTTTAAACCCTGCTCATATTCTAAAAGTATTGAATCTGCACGGCGCTTAGTTTCTTCTGAAAGCTCATTTGCTGCATTACTGATTATTTTTAAATCAAAAATAAAATCTGTTGGATTTTTATACAGAGATTTTGATAATTTTTCATTTATAATTTCATAATTCGTAACTGGTTTTAATCCAAATTTTGTAGAATTATAACTACTAAAAAGTGGTTTTAATTCTGAAGAATAGGCAATCTGAGAAAAACCTAAAGACTCATACTTTATGAGTGCAAGGGATTTTAAAAGCACCCGATCTTGTACTGTTATGAACATATCCTCAGAATCTGAAATGAATCCAGTGCTGATTTTCTTACCTTTAAAATAATTAACATACTGACCCTGTTCTAACACATATTGGTCTTTTGTGCAAAGAATACCTTTGCTGTCAGGATATTCGTAAAATTTAATAAGAAAAGAAGACCCCAGTGCTAGCACTAGATACGGTATTTTTCCAATGAAATTTAAATGGACAACAGTAACTTCATAAAACCCAGATTCTGTAGGGTATTTTTTAAATACTTAATTCTCTGCTCCAGTTTCATAAAGACCTCATAGTTTTCTTTATTAAAATAAACTTTTGTACCAGGGTAGATACAACAAGAAGTAAGCCAATTTTGTGAAAACCGCGTGAGCTTGTTTTCAAAGACTTCGTCTATTCCACTTGAATCGGATTGCGACTCAACATCTAAATTGGCTTATGTATAGGCAAACTACTTCGTAAAATTCTAGTTTCTGATTGGAGAGGATCGTGTTTGGTGCTGTGCATACTTTCGTCAACTCTCAGATTCTTTCTTAAAATTCTCGAGTTTCCACTTTCTAAATCAATCCCTAACTCAGATCTAGCCTTAGAATCATAATATTCTCGGGTTCTAAGGGGCTTATAATCCCTCAAATTGTCTATTCCTGTCCCCTCAGACTTGGATTTTTTATGAGAAACTTTGGCTGAACTCAAATGCCTGGAATTATTACTTCTTGGAGAGCTATTTGTTATGGGAGATCCGTTGGAACTTTTAAATATTTCTGAAGAAGCGTAACTGTTTTCAACATCCAGCAACCCGAGCTTACTTGCTATAGATGCTTTTCTTCGCGGCCTTCCACCTTCTTCACCAGAAAGATCTCGACTTAGCACATTACAAACGGTACTTTCATCAGAGGATGTTTGCTCGTCATTCTGTACAAGATTTCTTCTTAAAATTCTGCCTTGCCTGGCTGGGTTAGGAGATATAGAAGAACGAGTCCTTGCTCTATTGATAATTATAGGACTTACACTTTCCTCTGATGAAACTAGAACTCTTCTAATTTTTTTTACAGGTTTCAAAGGTGTATCTTCATCGCCTGAGTCGACCATTCTTCTATTTCCAGTAGATTTAATGTTGTTTTTAAATTCTTTTAATTTCGGAGTTTTATTTAATCTTCTCCTTGTTATAATAGAATTTTCACTACTGACCGTCAATGTTTCGCTGCTTTCATTTGATTCCTCTGAATCTAAAATACTACTTAAATTTTTTACTTTATCCGATTCACTGTCTTCTGAAATTATGTAGGTTTCATCTCTGTCACTTCCTATTGCCATTGGATAATTCAAACGAGTCACTTCGTCAATAATCCCTTGTGCCTCTGCCGTTTCTCTTGACAAATACAATGCTTTAAATCTTTCTTCGGTCAGTTTGTCTTTTTCAAGTGTTTTAGCTGCTTGGTTTTCAATTTGAATACATAAATCATCAGTAGTAGCTACGCTTGTTTTATATTCAATTTTATACCACTCAGGATTTTTCTGGCGATAAATGTTAAAAGTTTCAGAAAAATTTTCTTCTTCTAATTCACGGTCGATATCTTTTAAAAAAAATTGTTGTTCTGGAACATCAATAGGATTTTCGATTGAATAAGTTTTTATAATTCCTTGATCATCACAGGTAATAAAAAATCTGCCATCGTCACTGAACTGACAATCATTCAAATTCACAAAAATCATTTCTTCAAATAGTTTTTCAACATGAAATGGGTCTGACTGGGATTTTGTGACCCTAAAACCTGCAGCTTCAGCAGATAAATTAGACAGTTTATAGCAACCACAGTTTGAATCATTATCTTGAAACTCAGAAAAACTGTTTTTAGTTACTATTTGATAAATTGCCAAATTTGTTCCTACCACTACAAACATGTTTTTAAACGGATGTGCGTAAATAGAACCGCTCTCCCCGGAGAATGATAGGACGAGTGCATCATCTTCATAAATTCTAATTATTGAATCTGTACAAGCAGCAACTAATAAAAACGATGATAAAAAGCATATCCACTCAACAAAATATTCACTGTCAATTTCATTTACTGTTCTTTTCCAATATCCACTCCCAGACTTTTTTTTATTGTAATTTCCCAATGTTGAGGACCCCTCAGTGAAAAAAGTATAAATATGAATTCTGTTTTCACTTGTAGCTGCAAATTTAAGTGCATTTTTTGCGGCACATAGTGCTTGAATTCTAAAATTTTCAGCTACAATTATTTTATTTAAATCACTAGTGTCATAAATTAAAAAAAATGGCCACCAACCACCACATATTACAAACCTGCCACCATCGGTAATACAAATAGCTTTGATACTCTCACCATACATAAATTTGTTTGCCAGGTTTGCTGTTATATTATTTAAATTAAATTCTACTAATTTAACTAGACCATCAGCAAATATAATGAAAATATTCCCTAAAAGATCCGGATTAACATTTGGTGGGTAAATAAATTCACAAAAAATTGCTTCAGATGTAAATTGAATAGAATGAATAATTTTAAATTCATTTAAACACCAAATATTCATTAAGCCCTGGTAATCAACGGAGACCATAAATTGACCATTTTTACTTATACATAAATCGCTAATCATATTAGTATGCCCGTATAATGAACGAATAAGCATTCCATCTAAAATACTCCAGCATTTAATAACACCTTCTGCACCACCAGTAAATGCAAACTTTGTTCCATTATCGTAGCAAATCCTTTCAATAATTCCATTGTGTGCAACTATTTCAAAATACTTTTTAAATTCAGATTTGTATTTTAAATTAAAATCTTCTCTTTCTATTTCAATTTTTTTAATTTTTTCTAAAAGCTGATCCTTATTTATAAAAGATGTTACAAGGGTATATGCTTCTTCTTGAGTAATTTTTAAATTGGTGTTTTTATTTAATACTGTTTCGCATAGATCTTTAATAACATTCGATTCATTTCTTGTGTTATTTTTTTTCTTATTTCTAATTTTTTTAAAATCTTTTTTATTTTTTCGATCCTTAAAAGACGCATATTCCTTTATTTTTATATTATTTTGGTTGATTAAGGACTCATTTACAGTTTTCTTATTAATTTCTTGGCTTCCTTCTAACATTTCTGGGGTAAAATTTTTGTATTTACTACTTATTTAGAGCCTGGAGTTTATGTATTTATTAATAGGTCACTAAAAAAGCCGAAGATAATCATAAGAAGGGGATTTTTTAAACACTATTGGCTTAAATGGTTATAATCAAAAAAAAGTAAAGGCGGTATTTTGAACAAATTAATACAAAATCTAATTTATTCAAAAATGGTGTCTTGTAATGTAATTATTTCACAATATTGAATGTTTGAGATCTTTTAATACAATAAGATTCTGCAAAAAATTTATAGATATTTAATATTATATTTTTGACTATAATTAAAACCGCCAAATGAGAGATCTATTGCTTTTTCAGTGTATAAATTTACTCTTTGGATGAAGGCACAGTGCCAAGATTGCTTAGAAGTGATGAAAAGAATGGACTAAGTAGATAAAAAGTGTGATAAATTATTAGTACAAGAACATTAGGCGCCACGATGAGACGATAAGTTGTAACACTTGTTACGTTGCAATAAATATGGTCTTAAAACTCAAAGAAAGAGAGCCCCCATATTTCAAGAAGTTAAAGCAGATGATAATGTAGGTATCAGAGTGGTATTCGAACTTAAACCTGAAATTAAGATACAATATAGTATACTAAATGTAATAAGTGTTGTGTTATCCTCTATTAATATAATTTAAATAAATACCCTTAATGGCTAAATACTTAAAAGATGACGGGGTTACTGTTATCCTTTATTAATATAAACCCCAAATACCCTTAATGACTAAACACTTTAATAATGAAGAGGTTACTGTTATCCTCTATTAATATAATCCCTAAATACCCTTAATGCCAAATACTTAAAAGATGACGAGGTTATTTTAATACTCTATTAATATAATCCCTAAATACCCTTAATGACGAAGAGCTTAGGCCATCTTCGAAGCCACAAGACAATAAGAATAGAAAAAGGCCAACAATTGTTGAAATTGGTAGTGGCAACCTTGGTATATTTAATCAAGTAGGCAGTGAACAATTCAAAGAATATGATTTGATAGTAAATGAAATAGCACTTATTTATAAACGTATGCTGAAAGAGATCCATTTGTAAAGGCCTAGGAAAGTGGAGGCCAAGAGATTTTAAAAGGAATAAGGGGTTGAAATGGTAGTTCTGCTTAACATTACAGTAAAAATATGATTACTAATTCAAGAGAAAACTGCCAAAAGAAATACTTTTGGTAGGATAAGAGACTTTAAATGATGTGCTGGCAGGGAATTAGTCAGGTGTACGGGCGAAATAGCCCTACAAGATCTTTAAAAATTAAAAAATGCCATTTAAAGCCAAAAATAAATAATTTGTTTTTTTTCAGATATGGAAATCCCACCCGTTTTACAAAATTGCAAATTATCTAAATTAATAGCAACAACTGTATGAAATATTATGGATCTTTTGTAATATTTCTTTGTCTCTTTAAAAATTATTGCGTAAAAATAAAAAGTAAATTTTTTTCCCACATGAGACCATTTCTTTGCTCAATTTTGAAATGTGATAAATGTGAATCTACAGAACCATTTAGAATAACACCGACTGAAATAACAAAGGTAGCACTCCCCAAATGCTTGCCCAACGCAGCAGAATTCAAAGAGAAGATGGTTTTTTTGTCAGATTTAATTGATTCAATTTCTAGAATAGCAAGAGGCATTATTGATATAAATGAAGCAGATTTGCAAATATTTTTAGAAACTGTGGATTTTGAATCTGAAGAGCATTCAAAAATTGTTCATTTGCTTTATGGAATAGATGTTAAGACTGGAAGTATCACTTGCATCAATTGTAATTCGACTAAAGATATTAAAAATGGTATTCTTATGTACAATGAATAGATTGCCCGGTTTAATAAAAGAATTATGTTAATTAAATATATTTTTTTGAAAGAAATTGATCGCATTCAAATTATATTATGTTATGGCGGTTAAAACATTAAAATTTTGCCATTATTTAATTAAAAACAGATTAAAAATATTAGTTGAAGATTATAAAAAGTACGGTCTTTATTAAAAAGTATTGGCTTCATTAGCTATAATTCAATTATATTAAAAAATCTAAGACAGTATGGTACTGTCTATAATTAAACGCCAGCTCAAGGTCAATGGGGCACTTAGTCCTAAGGCTAGCCGACTGTCGGCAGAGGGATAGAGATGCTATAGGGGCCTCACAGAGTTTTGTAGGAAACTTCTTTTTTTGCTGTAGGCAACCACTTTTCAATAAATCCGATTTTTTTTTATATTAAAAAATCTTAAATTGTAAGCAACTTTTATTTATGGCTTTAGAATTAAAAGCAACATTTTGTGGTAAGAGTTTGAGGTAAAGTGGGTATTTAATATTTCTTAAAGTCGAAGATAATCAAAAAGGCCTTTAATTAATAGTATTTCCTTGTTGAAATAGTTGTTATGTTATCCTCTATTAATATTGTCAATTTTAGAACTTTCATTTATTGATTGCATGAGTAAATAATCCATGCTTTATTTTAAAGCAAAATTTTACTTAAAAATCTTCACTTAAGAAAGCAACAGAGTTACAAGATAACTCTACAGTTGCGACAAATATAATTTAAATAAATACACTTTATGACTAAATACTTAAAAGATGAAGAGGTTATTGTAATACTCTATTAATATAATCCCTAAACACCCTTAATGACTAAATACTTTAATGATGAAGAGCTTACGCCATCTTCGATGGCACAAGAAAATAGTATTAAATAAATAACCCTTCATGTCTAATAGGTCTTCAGATAAAAAAAAATCGGATTTAATGAAAAGTGGTTGCCTTACAGCAAAAAAAGAAGTTGCCCACAAAACTCTGGGAGGCCCCTATAGCATTTCTATCCCTTTGCCGACAGTCGGCGAGCCTTAGGACTAAGTGTCCCATTGACCTTGAGCTGGCGTTATATTTAGAGACCGTACCATACTGTCTTAGGTCTTCAGATAACAATAACTCACAAAGGTATAATCTAGCCTTAAATGCAAAATTATTTAAAAAATTTGCACGAAATGTATTTTTTAAAAAAATATACTCTATGATACATGAAATACCATGTACTGCACTATATTGAATAAATACTGTAATGACACACTTTTTGAACAGTTTTAATGAATTTTGTTTATGAATATAAAAACATATTAATTTACTTAAGGGTTAATAATACTTCTCGATAAATAGGTTGAAAACCACCCCGGCTCAGATGAAGGCGTAAGTTTGGCTGTTGGTTTTAACTAACTAATTAACTAATTAAGCTTAACAATTATTTATTAAATTTACTTAACAATGTTATTTGTTCTCCTACTTCAATTAATTATTCAAAATATTAAGATTTACAAAAATATACTAAATAGCTTTTGATTAATAAAAGACAGTTTTATTAATATGAGTTTTGCTGGCTCCCCTCTTTAAATTCTGGTTTAAGTTCATAAGTGTTTTTATGGTCTTTTTTGTTTAAATTACACACTTCATTAACAAGTTCCTGGATGTATGCAACTGGTTGTCCACTAAAATCTGCCAGATCTCTAACCGTCCATAAATCATGTTTTTCAAATGCATTAAATAAAATTTCCAATACGTCTTCTCTTTCCAATCTCTCTCTTTTTTTCTCTTGTAACATCTGTTTCCTCTTTTTTGCCAATACTTCCATTTCTCTTAACGAGCTGTATTTGCCGTTCCTCTTGACTTCTGCAAAATAATCTAAAACTTTAACTTTTTCATTTTCTGTTTCTTTCAAACTACGTTTAAACTTCAAATATTCGGCATTCACAACGGGCTGTACAAAACATTCTTTATTTACCGTTCCTTCAATATACATTTTCTTTTTGTCATTACTTATTAAATACATGTTAGTATTTCTATCTTTTAATTCTATTGTATGCTCCCTAGGCATACCATTACTTAATACATTTCCTTCAAATTTAAGATTACACGTAGGACCTTTTGGTGTTTGCACTAGCTGCAAAGAACCTATTAAATCCCCACTTCTCATTTTCATAATACGCTCACCAAGATACTTTGGTACTTTTGCTAGCCATACTGTAACCTTCTTCTTTTCAGAATTTAAATGCATGGGTAAAAGCCAAAGAACCTGCAAAATATAATTATTTTACGTTTATAATGAAGTTATATTCACAATGTTTTGTATTTCTAGTTGATTTTATGTGTGCAAAAAATTAAAATATTTGAAAAATCATTAAAAAAACAAAAAAAACTAAATAAATATGTTAAAGTTTACCCCTATGTCATTAAATTCTATTTACAAAATAGTATAATCAGCAATTTACATAGTCCTGAAAATAATTAAATACATTTTTAAACTGAGAACCGTATAATATTTCTTATTAGTTGTTAAGGCCAATATTTTTTAATAAATATCTGTGTTATGATTATCTTCGGCCTTTTAACAAAATTTTATCGATAAAGTGAATGGAGATAGGTTATTAAATGATAGCATTGGTAAATAAGGCCAAGATATTTTATGGGGGAAATGTTTAATTAACATATCAATTATGTTGTACATTGACTTTAACGTTTCAACAATACAAATATAGTATTTCTAGATTTTTTTAATTTATACGACTGTTTAATCGGCTTTTTAATAAACAAATATTTCTTATAAGATTTTTATTTAGAGTTATTTATATATAATATACTTTAAAACCCAAGTTCAACTCGGACTTTAAGTAGTATATTTATTGATATTGAGGTACAAATTACCTTATCATAAAAAAATTATATTCCTAAGTATAATTAATGTTAGAAAAAGACAACAAAGGGAGTAATAAATTAATTAAAATGCTATTCATACCATAATTCCAATAATTAATATTTGTGCAGATCTTTTTTTAAATAATATTTAAAAAATTGAATGTTAAAGCGTAAACATTTATTTATCCCAATCATGCCGCCTCAGAAAAAATTTACAACAGCATTCTCCTTGAATGCTTTTAATATCACAATTGTAATTGATTTAATGGCTAAAAAATCTTTTTAGTTAAGAAAGATTTAAATAAAGTTTGCTACCTAAGCCATTATAATTTCCTAGGCCTGGATTTCAAATATTTAATGGTTTTCTTTATAAATCAATTTCCAATTTAATTTTAGTTAAAAAAATGAAAATAGCTTAGTATAAAACATAAAATATATTTTGTTCTATTATTCTTAGTCACAAAAAAAGATGGGTCATTTCGAGCAAGAGGTAAAGATTAGTATTTGTTTCATTGCAGTGAAAAATGTTGTATCAACTATAAAGTCGTGTAATGACTTTTTTTAATCAAAATTTGCCACAATAAAATAGCTAGGCATAATTGACCCAAAAAGTCATTTAACTTGATAAACATATTATATATTAAGTGTTATTTATTTAATATTTAAAATCACATAATTTGTTAAGCTTGAGAATTTTTCAGGGGGTATTTCCTCAGTTATTCTAGCTATCTTCTCTGTTAACACCCTTATTTCTCTTTCAAGACCCTTATTTACCTTTTAAGCATCTTCTCCATCACCGCCCTTATTTCTTTCAAGCCCCTTATTTCTTTCAAGCCCCTTATTTACCTTTAAGCATCTTCTCCATCACCGCCCTTATTTCTTTCAAGACCCTTATTTACCTTTTAAGCATCTTCTCCATCACCGCCCTTATTTCTTTCCAGGGATCTTTTTCTTCGAAACCTCGTTTCCTATAACATAATATTTCTAATATTTTAGTTAAAACAAAGTTTTTTGCTTTTTTTAACATTTTTTAGAGTTGTGGAAACACCAGTATAATGTGAAGTATAATTTTTATCTCTTTTTCATTGAATTTCTGGGTATAGAAGCACTTCCATTATTTTACTAATGTTTTTTGGCAGAAAATGTTTAAAAATTTCCTTTGGTGTATGTGCTTTATTATTTTTTTTAAAAAACTGCCCCAACTCAATGGCAAAGAAAGAAGTTGTTGCTAAAAAAGAAAAAAAGTTGTTTCAAAGACAGAATAAATCACCCAATTTAAGTATGGGAATTGTTGGGCTTCCAAATGTGGGAAAATCTACTTTATTTAACAGATTGACGGAATCGGCAGTACCTGCTGAAAACTATCCTTTTTGTACTATCAATCCATCTATTGGGCATGTATTAATAGATGATGAAAGAATTGATTTCTTGAAAAATACTTATAAACCAAAAAGAACTATTCCTAGCTATTTGTCTATAACTGATATTGCTGGAATTGTTAAAGATGCGAGTAGTGGGAATGGGCTCGGGAATAAATTTCTTGATAATATTAGGAATGTAGATGGTATCTTCCTTGTTGTAAGATGTTTTGAAGACTGTGAGGTTATTCATGTTGAAAATTCTATAGATCCTATCCGAGACATTAATATTGTAAGAGATGAGCTCAGAATTAAAGATCAAGAAATTTTAGCAGATTCTTTAGTAAAAGTAACAAAGCTTCACAATGCCAACAAAACAGATAAGAAAGCATTATGTGCATTGAATACTCACAAAAGATTAATAGAAATTCTTAAGGAAAAGTGGGTAAATGAAGATTTGTATGATAATGATGAATTAGAGTACATAAATACTTTAAACTTATTGACTACTAAGAATGTTGTTATTTTGGCTAATGTAGCAGGATCTGATCTAGAAGAAAGCTCAGTTACAAATCCACACTTACAGGCGGTTATCGATGGATATGGAGATTCCGTTGTTAAATTTAGCGCTACTCAGGGAATAACAAATTCAAGCGAATTTGTGCCATTCCCCAAAGACTTTATTAAACAATTAGTTTATAAAGGATACAACTCTTTAAATTTAATTAATTTCTTTACAGTTGGAAAAGATGAGGTCAAAAGTTGGACAATTTGTAAGGATGATAAAGCACCCAAAGCTGGTTGTTTATTCACACAGATTTTGATAAATATTTCATTTCTGTTGATGTAATGGGATATGAAGAGTTTGTTAAACACCCATCTGAAAGCCAAATGAAAGCATGCGGAAAATACATGCAAAAAGGTAAGGAATATGTAGTTAAAGATGGCGATATTTTATATTTCAAGTCCAATCCACCTAAATCGGCCAATAAAAAGTAATTTTTAAAAAAAACATCTTTTTTATTTTAAAGTTTTATACACTTATGGAGTTATTTATTTAAAATTTATAAGAATATTTACTGTTTTATGCAGTATAAATACATGGAAAACACTTCATATTTGTTTAAAAGTGCTTTAATTCCCATTTTAAATTCATAGGCAGGGTTTGGATTTTTTATTTGTAAATTTCTAAAAATAATTGCTGTTTAAAACATTATAAGTACACGTTAGGCACTTCTTAACTGTTACAAATGTTTTATTTGTGAATAAAATGCGTATATCTATATATTTCCATATATTTTGACATTGTAAAATAACATATAAATTTTATTTAAATTAGCCTTTTTGTAATGTCACTTTATTTTTATAATTTATAATTTTTGCTTGTTTATAAATATTTGTTGCTTAATATTAATTGTACATTTGTAACTAAAGAGCTCCGTTGTAATTCTGCTGCTCTCTTAAACGAAAACTTTAGTGTAATTTCTCTAAAAAATTTTACATTAGTGATTTACGTATGTATAAATAAATATGTTCATAAAACAATAATATTATTAGTAATTATTGGGCTATGTTCAATTAATGTATTTTAAAGTCTCTTTTTTTCATTCTTATCTAAGTTCTACTTCTCTATGAAATATTGCAAAATTTTCAAAAAACTTTTTATCCCCAAAATGCCAGCAGATAAAGCAACACAATATAAGCAGGCACTTATTCCAAAAAAGCCAAGATCAAGAATGACACGTGGTGTACAAACTGAAACTAGACTCAAAGTTGTTGACAATTCTGGGGCTAAAGAAGTTAAAATTATTGGTGTTAAAGGTATTATTGGCCGTTTAAATAGAATACCATCTGCAGCACCAGGAGATGTAATTGTTTGCTCTGTTAAGAAAGGAAAGCCGGATCTCAGGAAGAAAGTTGTCTGCTGTATTTTAATCAGACAAAGCATATCTGGCCAAGAAAAGATGGATGTCACATCTGTTTTGAAGATAACGCATGCTGTTTAATTGATGCTAAAGGAGATCTTAAAGGAACACAGATTTCAGGTCCCGTTCCACGAGAAGTTGCTGAAGTTTGGCCAAAAATTGCTTCACAGGCTTCTTCAATCGATTAAAATAATTTAACTTTTTATTTTCAAATTAAAAATATTATTAAATGTATCTTTTTTATTATGAAAATTAAAACTTCTTTGTATTTAAAAAAATAAGTAAATTTAATAAAATATTCATTGTGGACAAGTTTTGTTAACATAAATAAGATTTATTGAAAATTTAAAATAATTTTAACAATAATATGTAAACTAATTAATTATGATTTTTAGTCGAAGATAATCATCATAACAAAGGTATTTATTAAATAGAGTCGAAGATTATCATAACAACTCTGTTTATTAAATAGCGCCGAAGATTATCATAACAACTCTGTTTATTAAATAGCTATAATCTAACCTTTTTAGTTGTTACCAAAAAGAATTTATTTCTTAAGAGGTGGTAATTACGAAAAAATAATGTTAGTATTGTTACTACTTAAAATATTTATTGACATTAGGGGTATTAATCTTGACCGATTATAACAAGTATAAATAATTTTTCTAAAATTTTAGTTTGTTCAAATTATATATAAAAGAGCTTATTAAAAAAACTATGAATTAAATGAGTAATTAATCATAATTGTTGCTATTTGGAGCGGCGTTGGGCTAGTGGTCAGCTTGCTGATTCACTCCCGAACTGCCCGGGTTCGAGCCTCGCTTTGGTAGGTAAAAGAACATTAACCGGGACGCCGTTACAAAAGTGGGCGCTAGTCGTATTAACCCCACTATAAAAAGACTAAGACAGTA
>NW_027518526.1:0-28940 GCF_051622035.1 Arctopsyche grandis
GTCAAGAAATAGAAGAAGTACCATATTTATCACAGATTTTCCATATTATAAAAAATTTCTAAAAAATTGAAATTAAAAGAAATAATTATAAATCAAATTAAATATAAAATAGAAACTATTGAAGAGCAACTGAGTGCTATTGATTTGAACCATAAGAATGCCATTATTCAAGGTAATTTAGAAGAAGCATCAACTTTTCAAGAAGTTTATTTAACCTTTTTGAAATGAAATTAAAAATGCAAGAAAAGCACTATAAAGTTATAAATGATGAATTGTAAATTTAATTAATAAAGATATACAAGGGGTTGATTTGTACCAATAAGAGTGTGAGCAGATTTTGACAACTTAGGAGAGGTTTCGATAATCCTTTTATAACATAAAAGTAAAAGATTGGTTTAAAATGAAAAAATCATCACCTATATATACATAAACAATTACCCCCAAATTAATCAAAAGATAATTAAAAAAATAATCAATGAAGATTCGAATTTCAGTATTAGTTTTGTTCAAATAGTATTTATAAATAACCCTTTTGCCTAATAGCTCTACAGATAATAGCAAGCTTTATATATTTTTTATCTTTTCCAGTAGATTGGATTTTGGGAACTATCGGTTATAAAATTCTTTTAAATATGCAAATTTTTGTGAATTAAAGCATTCATATCTTAATCAATCGTAGTTCTGTTTAAAAAATATACTAATTTGAATGAGAAAAATTATCTTCTTAAAACGAATATTTTTTGTGACGGATGCCTTTGATAGCATTCGTATTTGTTTCAGCAAGACAATGGAAAAGTTTCGACATGGTTTAATAATGTATTAAACGCGACCTTTTAGTTTCTCGTTGTTTTGATTGATATTTAATGTATAAAGAAAATCTTTGGCAGGTTTGTGATTTTTTAGATTATTATAAATTAAGTTTTTGTCTTAAGCGGCTTAAGAGTAAAATTAAACAGCGATTTAGATACAATACTTTAGATCTTCTATGCTTTAATCACTTTATCTAATTTATTGATAAATTTTAAAGCACCTTTGTTTTTTGGCTATAAATGTTGGTAAATTAAACCCACATTTTTGCCTTTAACAGAAATAAAAACGGAATAGGATACAATAATAATTATATGAATGAAATAATCAGATATTTCTATGCTGAGTGTATAAAGCAATGTTTTCGATTCCATCTTTGCTAAATCAGGCTAAAAATGAAAAAGAAATACATTTAATAAGCAATCAAACGGTTCCTACTTATAAATACAAAGTCAAAATTATACTTTATATGATGGCCTAAGTGGAGTTACTTACTTAATATTTACAAGCAATATAGAAATAAAATAATATCGATTACAGACTGAACAATATATTCAATCACAAGTTTTTGACAAGGCTTTTAAGCCCATTTCTTTTAACAAAAGAGATAATGGCCTCATAAAAATTGAAGAACTAGTGATTAAGATTGCTGGAGAAATTTCGTAAGTGAAACATGTGAAACTTTACAAAAAAAATAACAAAATTTATACTTAAAATAAATATAAAATTTGATTGCATAATTCTAAAAATATTATAGATAATCTTAATTAATATTCACAATACAATTATCTTTTTAAAATTATATTACAATACCTAAGCATACAATCAACTACAATAATAAAGTTTAAAATCATTAAATGTTGCATTACAAAATAGGCGGCGGTAAAAAATTTACCACAGCCCGTAATTTTTAAAAATATAGGAAAATATTTTTGAAAAACAACAACTGTTAGATTTTAAATGCTTAAAATGATTTAATTAAATCAAAGGCAAAGACACACAAAATCATTGCATAGCTTTAAGGAAGTTACATAGTAGTGCAGTTACAGTTTTAACCAAATCTTCATTTTTAGATCGTACTCTCAATTCAACAAATGAACTATTATTAGAACTAACACACACATTTACTAAAACCAGTGTTTTCTGTAGGGTATAACAAGCAAAATTTGCAACAGTAAATCCAAAGCTCTCTAGTTTATCACATAAATGCCCATTTAAAATTTTCTCAATTTTTTCAAGTAAATCTGTACAATCTTACGAATAGTCAAAGAATAAAAATTCTCCCATTCAATATCAGGCCAATGTTTCTTAAAATCAATATCTGCCCCTTCCAAGAATTGGTTCACATCAAATATGATTTCGGATAGATTTTGAACATACGGCCGTCCTGAATAATCATCTTTACGCGGATATTTAAAAGTTACAGTTGCTGTAACAAAGCTGGCAAGAGATTCGTTAATCGAAAATTGTATCTTAAGTGTAATAGCACTATTAGGTTGCAAAGAAAATTTTTCTACATTTGTAATCATTTGAATATTTTTTGAAAAATTAAAATCAAATGCCATATCTTGTAAATAAGAAGTTGTTTGATTTATAATTAATAGATCCATTGTTATTTCATATTTGCTGTGTGTACACTCAGCTTCAATATAAAGAGGATCCCCAAGTCCGCAAAGTTGGATAGTTGATTGATTGGCTTTTAATGGATCATTCCAAATAAATTTTTTAACCCCGATATTTGGTGTTAAAAGTGGAAATTCAACTGGTTTCAAAACGGAAATTGGTGCAAATTCAAAAAAGTGCTTGAATTCAATTTTTTTTTGTGGAATACCAGATAAAATTGATCTAACACAAGTGTTAATAGTTGATCTAGAAGAAAGGTCCATTGTACTTCTTGCATTTCCAACTTCTAGGATTTTTAATAGTGTTCCCAATACTTTAGCTTTTAGATTCCATGAAGGATCATACATTTCAGCAATATTAAGGCAAATATAAGAACCTGCAAATACTTCACACGCTTTAGTCAAATAAACAGGGGATTCAGATAAATCAAGTTGAAGATCTTCTAATAGCCTGTTTAGCAGTAAATCGAAGTGTTCCTTAGAAATACTTTCAGACAAAATATCAAAAATCCTTCTGGTAATTTTTCCAAATTTAATCTTTGAAAAGTTTTCTATTAAAAACCTGTGGATTTCTGTTTTTAATTTTTCTCTCACAAGACAAGTGCTTAAGAAATTTAAACTGGAATAAATTAAATCTGGATCTTCAGAAGAGACATTATTAAAGCATTCTTCAACTAGTTCTGAGACAAAAATACAGTGGGTAGCTGAAAAATTTGTCATTTTTTCTAAAAGCATAATTTTAAAGGATCTCTTCTTTTCTGATCCATGCTCAGTTTCAATATATTTTTGGTATAAAAAATCAGCGATTTTAATAAAATCGATTGTATCTGCAATTCTAAAAACTGTATCGATCATAGCAGATGAAAATTCAAAATCATAAGTTTCGATTAAATTTAAAAGATCAAAAGCATGTGAATTAACATATTTAAGATGTGGCATGAATTCGGATTTCAAATTAGGATTTGTTTCGAGTATTCTAAGAATGTTTTCCGTAAAATTTGTATTTTCAAGGGGGTTTTTAAGAAGTTTACAAGATGCATGAAAAGATACGGTGCCAAATCTGGTATTCATCATTTTCTTTAAAAAAACCGAATCATCAACTTTTTCAATCAACAATTCTAGCACTTCTTTGGGGTAATCAATGTCTAAAAATTCTTCAAAGCTCATTGCAAGCCTGTCCATTGCATCAAACCCTATGCATATTACGTTAGGGCTAGTTTCCTTTCTCATAGCTTCTAAAATTGTATTTTCTACTTCAAAATCAAATCTTCTTCCCAATTCCCCTAAGCAGAAAAGTGCGTTCATTTTTACATGTGTACATTTCCCACTAATATTTTCTTTTACATCTTTTAGAAACATAGAGGCATATTCTTGATTTTGAATTTTTGAAGCAAATTGAAGAGCAAAGCCCCTAACATACTCATTGTTTGACATCAAATCCTTCTTTACTTGATTAATGCAAACCAGAAAATCTTTAGTGCTTTTATCCATAGTCTCAAAGAAATAATACAACATTCTCTTAAGTTTATTATCATCGCTACTCATTACAACACGAATTACAGAATGTAACAAATTTTGATCTGTACGCCCATTAGATTGTTGTGCAATAAGCATTTTTAAAGTGTCCTCTGGGGCATCATTGAGTTGCTTTGAATCAACTTGACCACTTTCGAATTTAATTAGAAGTTGTTGTGTCATAAGGGTGTTTGAAAAAAGAAAAAATTTAAAGAGTTCTGATGGAATAGTGTTGTTTGTGATGGATGAAATGAAAGCATATTGTGGCACATTATGCTAATCTTGAGGAAAAAATTTAAGGGCGATCTTAAAGTTTGACAAAAAAACAATTTATAATAAAACTTGGATTAAACTTATTAATATGTAATAAATACTCTTTTTAGGGTTATAATTGACTATATTTATTATTGAATTATTTGTAAACTACAAATATATTAAACTGATTAGTTTGGGCTGGGCTTATATTGCCGAATATTGCTCAAAAATAGATGTTCATGAGCAAAATGAACTTTTTAAACCTGTTAATAATGAAATTTGCATGGAAACATAAGTGCTGTTTTATCCTCTAATTTTAATTTACATAAACCCTTCAAACATGTTAATAATTGAAATTTGCATGGAAACATAAGTGCTGGTTCATCCTCTAATTTTAATTTACATAAACCCTTCAAACATGTTAATAATTGAAATTGCATGGAAACATAAGTGTTGTTTTATCCTCTAATTTTAATTTACATAAATGCTCTTAATAATTAAACACTCATTTAATGAAGAGGTTACTGTTATCCTCTATTGATATAATTTAAATAAATTCCCTTAATGATTTAATACTTTTTAATGAAGCAGAAGCTTACGTCATCTTGATGGCACAAGTCAATAAGAATATAATTAAATACGTGTCAAGAGGGGATTAACAAATGAAAACGGGCAGATTAAGAATTCACACCCTCAATTTATTATTTAAAACGCCCAACTGCTTTGTGGTGGCAAATTTGGCCGTAAAATATGTTCAAAAAATTAAATCGGGACTACTTTATTAACCTAAGAAAACAAGTAGTGCTAGTTTTCAATTTAAAAACACTAAAAATTATAAATCAAAGCAAATATAAGGTTGACATGTAGCTATTTAATAAACCCATTGTTATGATTTATTTGACTTAATTAATAAACCCCCTTGTTATTATTTATTTGACTTAAATAATAAAATTTGTTCTGTAGCAATAAAGGGCAATTTTTAGCTTTGGTTGTTTAAGGGAAGATTTACCACTTCAAATTGCAAAGTTTTTTAAATAAAATATTTAAGAACAGAGAAATAAGTTGTTTAGGCCATAATGTAGTTTTTTGTATTTCAAACTTTGCTCTTAATAGTTCTTCTAATACTTTAGATGTTTTTACTATTTTATAGAACTTTAAGTGAAAAATTTTAATAAAATTTTTAGCCCTATTCGTATGAGCGTACAACTAAAAGAAAAGGAAAACATTCAAATTTCACACCAAGCTATTGAATCTATCAAAGTTGTGCCATCACCAATGGGTATCAAGATTGCAGCTGCTTCAAGGGATAAATCTGCTTATATTATCGACTTGTCCGGAGATATTATCGCCTCTAGTTCTAAAGTAATTAAAGCTTATGAAGAAAAACACAGGAAAAGAGTTACAGATCTAGTTTAAGCGAAGAAGGAGATAAAATTATCACAGTATCCGCAGATCTTCAAACCATAATTTGGGATAGAGAAACCAAGAAAACTTTAATTTTTAGTGGACATTCTAGACCAATTACCTCTGTTGCAATTAATGCTAAGAATAATAAAATTGTTACAGCATCAGAAGATGGAAGTTTTATATTGTGGAATACCCTTGGAGAAAAAGTTGCCGTATTTGATAAATCTATGGAGCACGCTCATAAATCTTGGATTAATGCATGTGGGTTTGTACCAAATAGCAACGACATTTTTGTTACTGCTAGTGACGATGGAACAGTTAAAATGTGGGATTTAGAAGCTCTTAAATTAATTAAGACTTTCTTTAATGGCGCTTTAGTTGATTACGAGAAATCAAAAGAAACTAAAGTACCAGTTAAAGATATGGACTTTGATTTGGCTGTTAAAGCTATAGCTTTTTCTAAAGACGGTTCATTATTAGCATTTGGTGGAAGAAACTGTAAAATTTATTTACTTAATTTAGTTGAAGCAGAATTCCTACAGACAATTGAAGTACCTGATAAAGTTATTGCTCTTGCATATGGTGAAACTCAACCATTTATAGCAGCATCAGTTCCCAATAAAATTTTATTGTGGAATATCATTGATAATAAGATGGCCGGTGAGTATGTTTTTGCTAATAAAGGGGAAAATTACTCAAGGAGTCTCACTTTTGTTGGAGACGAATTAGTTGCTGCTTTTGATAAAGGAAATATTTCAAGAATTGAATTAACCAGAAATTAAATTATTTTTGCTTATAGTTTTTTTCTAAAATCTTTTAATTATTTACTAGGGTTTGGTATTTTAGTATTTAAATTAATTAAAACCAAAACATATAATATGAATAGTAATCTTATTTATATGTTACACTTTAATTAATAGTTTGAGGCAAACATGGGCATTTATTTAAGTAGATTATTTATATTTAACTGATTATAAACTTTATTAATACATTTAGATGAATTAATCATGTTTTTTTGCTTTTAATTTTCATTTTATCGAAACTAATATTGCCGAAAAGTATAAAAAAAATTTCAATCTGGAATATAAAGCCCAAGTTGATCATAACAAGAGTATTTATTAGATATTAATGTTCTTAATCCAGCCTATAATGCCCAACACAATTCTATCGTCAGGCTAACTGCACAAATAATTAATAATTTATGTAGTAATGATTATAATCCAGCCTTATAATACCCTAGCGCAATTCTATCGTCAGGCTAACTGCACAAAAAATTAATAATTTATGTAGTAATGTTTTTAATCCAGCCTTATAATACCCTAGCGCAATTCTATCGTCAGGCTAACTGCACAAAAAATTAATAATTTATGTAGTAATGATTATAATCCAGCCTTATAATACCCTAGCGCAATTCTATCGTCAGGCTAACTGCACAAATAATTAATAATTTATGTAGTAATGATTATAATCCAGCCTTATAATACCCTAGCGCAATTCTATCGTCAGGTTAACTGCACAAATAATTAATAATTTATGTAGTAATGATTATAATCCAGCCTTATAATACCCTAGCGCAATTCTATCGTCAGGTTAACTGCACAAATAATTAATAATTTATGTAGTAATGATTATAATCCAGCCTTATAATACCCTAGCACAATTCTATCGTCAGGCCAACTGCTCAAATAATTAATAATTTATGTAGTAATGATTATAATCCAGCCTTATAATACCCTAGCACAATTCTATCGTCAGGCCAACTGCTCAAATAATTAATAATTTACGTTTTTCTCAAACCGGTTAATTGAAATCAAATGTGTGAATACATTTATAATACTATTGAGGGGTTAAAAACATTTGTAGGGCATTTATTATTTAGAGTTTTAAAAAATATAAATTATGACTTCTAAGGAACAATAAACAGCCCGCCACAATAAATGTTTACTGCAAATTCAACAAAAGGCTAAATTCCAGCGAAATTTTCTGGCATATTTCAGGATTGATATATGTTATAATCTACCAATATTATTTCCCCTAATATCAAAAAATAGTTTATGTAGTAACAGATTAGAATTATTTATTTTTAATAAAATTTGAAATTTAATTCATTAAATGTTTAAAAATGAGTACATAAGGGGTTTTTTTTAAAAATTGGTCTTTATAACATTAATACTTCATTAAATATCTGTGATAAAAACAAATCTATCACTCGAATTGCAATCGGGTTGCTTCTATAGTTTTACAGCGGAGCTTAGCTAGCTGTATTTCTGGCGAAGAATGTCTCTTTATCGTGCCTTTTAAAAAATAAAAATAAATTAAGATACGTAATGTAAATTGTTTTCTAGTTTAACGAGGTCTATTTTACATTATATCACGTAATTATTTTCATAAATATAATTTTTTAATTTCTTTTTTATTCTCTACAATTGTTTTTCTTAAACTCACTTTTTATTATTTTTGCTCCAAATGGAGTTCGGCTTCAACAAAGATTTGTATCCCGGACAAAAAAAATTAATTGAAGATGTTTCTTATGCAATAGAAAATGAAAAGATTGTTATTGTAAGTAGTCCTACGGGTACTGGTAAAACACTTTCTTTGTTATGTGCTGCTTCTAAATACCTCTCTAAACCAAAAACTGAAGATGCAGAAATATTTGAACTACTGGATTCTAGAGAAAGTACAAAGATTTATTATTGCTCCAGAACACATTTACAATTATCTCAAGTTATAAAAGAATTAAAAAATTGTAAAATAAACTTTAATTCAGTTGTTTTGGGATCAAGAAAAGTATATTGTGTAAATCCAGAAGTTAATAAATTAAAAGATTTAGACTCAATAAATGACAAATGCAAATTATTAATAAAAAATGATTGCTGCTCTTTTTATAAAAATAATCATTACAGTTCTACGGCGATGGATATTGAAGAACTTAAATCTGCAGCTATGGTTAATTCTTTTTGTCCATATTACCACTCTAAAAATAAAGCCTCAGAATGCGAAATTGTATTTTTACCATATAATTTATTATTTACTAAAGAAGGTCGAACAAGTATAAATATTTCTTTAAAAGATAAAATTTTGATTGTAGATGAAGCTCATAATATTTATGATTCTGTTATTAAACTAAACAGTGCTGAGATAAGCTGGAATAATCTCAAAGCTATTAGTATGTCTAAAGGATTATCAGAAGATCTTAAAAATATAATTTTAAAAATACAAAATTATAAAGTAAATATAAAGTTTCCTATAGTAAAACAAGTTGTTACATTTTTAATTGAATGTAAAATTAGTAATTACAATATGTTAGATATTTCTGAATTTATTGAAAAGAATAAAATTGCACAAAAAAATGATATGAAATGTATTTTTGAATTTTCCAAATTTTTGAAATATTTAACATTTAGTGATCAATTTGGTAGAATATTTATTGATCAAAATAAAATAATGTTTTTATCTGTAAATCCAAAAATGTATTTTGAGGATTTAAAAAGTTGTAAATCTGTGATTTTTGCTGGTGGGACGATGGAACCAATCACACAATTAAAGGATGTTTTTCCAGATTTATTATATTTTAATTATCCGGCTGTAAATATTAATTTCTTGTCTATTATAATACCAGAGACTGTAAATAATAAAACGATTAATTTAACATTTAATCATCGAGATGGGCAAATTGATGATGTTATAAATACCATTGTAGCACTTACCAATCCCGTTTTAACTGGTGGGATTATTATATTTGTACCATCTAATCAAATTTTACAAATAATTAAAAAATCTGATAAAATTAAAAATTTCAGAAGAAAAATATATTTTGAAGATTCTATGACATTTGAGCATTTCAAAAACGCACCAAGTATTTTATTCGCAGTTATGGGAGGTTCTTTTAGTGAAGGTGTAAATTTCAATGATGATTTATGTAGATTATTAATAATCATGGGTGTCCCATTCCCATCTAAAAACTTAGAGATCGAAGAAAAGGCAAAATTTTTCAAAGGATATGAAATATTGGTAGCAATGAAAACGGTAAACCAAACAATAGGTAGGGCATTACGGCACAGATATGATTATGCGGCCATAATATTCCTTGATTCAAGATTTATACAACTACAAAATAATTTAAGCCCTTGGATATTGCCAGAAACGCAAATATGTAAATTTGGTGAAGGATTAAGTAAAATGGGTAAGTTTTTAAAAAATCAAAAGAACCAAAATATCATTTAAATAATAAAGCGCAAGAAAAAAAATATAACAAAAGAACACCTTGTAATTATGATTTTTGTTAAATAAAACTTTTTGAAAAGTTTTAAAATAAAAAGTAAGAGTTTTAGGTAAACATGGGTATTAAATAAAGTATATAATTTATATGCAACTTAAAATAACACAAGTAAATTGGTGCAAATTCTAGTCTTGAGCATTAATAAACAGATTTCGTATTTTTAGAGTATCTATTTCATGGTGCCGAATTAGTATTTATGTATAAGACATCTTCAATCTTTACCTTTGGACGAATTATTTATTTTACAGTGTCTTTATTAAATATTGTTACTACTTAAATAATTTATTGGTATTTTGGGCATTAATCTTGACTGATTATAACAAATCTATTAAAGGTTTTTTAATTAAATTTAAAATATGCCGGGTTATTTTCATAGTTTTTTTAATTTTTGGTTTAAAGTTTACTCAAATTTCATTCTAAGTTTCTATCCCAAAAGATGGCCCTAAGATCCAAATTAGGTGTTCTTGAACTCACACTGTTCATTTTCTTCTTTTAAGTTTAAAGTAAATGTTATCAAATACCTTGTTAAGAACTCATAAGTCTATTTGTACTTCTGCCTTGAGACCAATCTCTTTTCTTTTCCAAGTTCTTTTGACAATTCGTAATTGACCCCTTTCTTTTTTTAAATATAGTATAATTAAACATAGCTTTGTGATTTAGACTTGAATAATAATATAAGTTGGATATATATATTATTGTCACAGTTACCACTATGTCATTAAATCCTTTTAGCAATTATACTTGTTGAAATAGTCTCTAATAAATAACCCTTAATGTCTAATAAAAAAAAATGTTCGGATTTATTTAAGCTGTAGTTGTTAATACTTGTTAGTTTTCTTCGTGTGTTTCTCTGTAATCCGGTCGGGGAACCGCATTGCTGCGTAAACCCCCCACGGCCCTTATGCCAGCTTAATCCCTCCGCCGACGGTCGGCTAGCCTTAGGACTAAGTGTCCCATTGACCCTGAGCTGGCGTTATAATTAAAGACAGTACCATACTGTCTTAGTCTTTTTATAGTGGGGTTATTACGACTAGCGCCCACTTTTGTAACGGCGTCCCGGTTAATGTTCTTTTACCTACCAAAGCGAGGCTCGAACCCGGGCAGTTCGGGATTGTGGAATCAGCAAGCCGACCACTAGCCCAACGCCGCTCTTAATGTCTAATAGGTCTACAGATAACAAAAATACTTAAATAAATACCCATGTTTACCTCAAACCCTTACTTTAATTAATTATTCATATTCTCCTGGGCTCTCATTGCCGTCTTAAATAAATCTGTGTGGGCTTTATCCCTGCTTCGGCCAATATAATTTCTTTTGCCATTGTCTTGTGGCACCGAAGAATGACGTAAGCTCTATATTATTAAAGTCGTTAATTTTATTTAGTGATTAAAAGAATTACACAACAATTATAATGTTGTTATGTGACGTTATTGTTCATAAATTATAGGCTATTATTTAAAACTATATATATCACATTCCAACTGAAATAATCAAATCTGGAGTTTGTGCTGTAAAACTACTTTAATAAAAAAGTATTTATTAAAATATGAATAAAAGCCAAAATGTTCAATTTGACATAAATAGGAGCAAATTAGCAATAAAATTCAAAAACTGATTTATTGGTTCGTTTGGCGTTGAGAAACAATGGAGATATACATGAAAAATATTACGGACCAATAGATATTCTATAACCTCATCACAATTTTGATTAATTATTGAACTCACTCAACCATGCCATAATTGGGCTTTGAATACTGCGAGCATAAGTATATGTCTGGCTAATGTGGAAAGATATCGTGTCCATATTAAAACACTTGTTTAACCACACAGCATTGAGTCAAGGATTACAGGAAATTTTCTAAATCCTTTTTAATTAGTGCGAGGTCTATTTTGAACTCCGAGCCTTAAGTAACAAGTTTAACCACTTTACTGACCTAAAACACTACTTTATACTCTTATAAATTTAGGAGCTATTGATATTTACTAATTATAAAGGGAGCAAAATTACATTACGTTTTATAGATCTTTTTATAAGGAAAAACTTACTACTCGGGTTTAAAACAAAAAAGTCTTTTCGGATTTCCGGAAAAGATCCAGGAAACAAATTTATGTAAAATTTTTAAAAACATAAGAAATGAAATTAAAAAGAAAAATCTATAAATCATTGAGCAAATACAGATTATAAAACGTTTGAATAAAATGCCAATTTAAAAGCCATTTTGGCCAAAATGCAAAATAACATCTGAATAAAAACAAACATTTTATAGAGTAATTACTTTTTTATCTTCAAAATAACATAATTATTTATCATATGCAATTAATTTTATAATTTTTGCTTTTATACAGCAAACACATCATAATTTACCCCTTTACTTCATAATATCTGAATTAAGTTTCATTCACTTTTGTCATTTCTTCAAAAAGGATTAATTTTTTACCCCAAAGTAAAATGAACAGAATTCTAAAACTTCTTCCATTTTACGGCCAACAAGAAGGTGACCAACAGAAGAAATCACCAATAAAAACTGTTGAAACAGTAAAAACAACTTCCAAGCTTATTGAATTTAAATATAAAGATCCCGAAAAGGATAATAATTCCCTTTTTACTAGTTATACTATAGTAGAAATAAACAATCTTCCAGCTATAAACTATGGGCCTTATGTTAACGCCACTATCTCTCAATTAAATACTTTTCAAACGCCTGAAGAAATTTCTAAACTTGCAAATTTTTCAAGGGACTTGATTAAAACGATTTGGTCTCGCAAACTAACTAAATTTTGTAACAACCAAATTGTGCTAGGAAGCATCGAGCATTTCTGTAGAGATATTGTCAGCCATCAATTATCTTCTATTTATATACATAAAGCAACGAATATAAAAGAAAACTGTGGGGCATTATATGATTTTTTAAAAGAGTTTTTGGGTTTTTGTGAAGAAAGTGAAAATCAATGTTGTAAAAATAACACATTCCCTTTGAATAAAGGGGGGTTCCCCTTTTCTAGAATTACTAGTGAGCTTTTTAGTGCGCTTTTTTTATTTGAAAAGTTTTATTTTAAAGAAAAAACCCAAATATCTGAAGAAGTTCTAGGTTATATTACTACTTTGGAGGAATCTGCTTTGAAGGTTTGTTCCGAAAATAAAAAAAATGAGGCGTTTAATTATGAAATGCCAATTTTAGAGTCGTTTAGATCTACCGCCGCAAAATTAGAAGATTGCTTCTTAAAATTTCAAAAAAAAATTACATTTTCTAGCGGAGAAAAAGATTTAGCTTCTCAAGTTATTACCCTATTTATTACAAATAGGTTTATAGCACTCACATCTATGCTCAATACAATTGGCAATTTTTGCATTGATTACGATGTAAAATACGGGCATTTGCTTACATCTGAATTGTTTTTTGATTATCTTAAAAAAACGTACGTTCATTATATTTTAAGTTTGGCAGATTTTTCACAGTATTTATTAAGTAATGGGAAACTTAAGGGAATAAAATCTAATTCTTCCCCACAACTTACTCAAAACCCTAAAGCATATACAAGTGGAATCGCGGGGGCCTTTCAAAATACTTTAAAGTCAAGTGGAAATATTAAAAATGCGGCTTTATTTGATCCTTATGATAATAATTTTCGATTAATGGGATATGAAATTGCCAAAAATATTTTTTATTCTAAAATTCTCAAAGAGATGTTTAAAATCAGAATGGTTCAAATTGGTGAGCAGAGAAAAATTGAAGATTTGTTAAAGTTTTTAAAATCAAATTATTTTCAAACAAAAATTAATTTTCATGATAAAATTGCAAAGTTTTATGCTACCAAGTTGGCGGAGATTGATTTGCCAGACGTTAAAAAATCTGAAAACATTACAAAGGGTTTTTCTGAAAACATTGCAGAGGGTTTTTTTGAAAAGCAATTACAAAAATTAAAAGATAGAATAGATGTTTTTAAAAAGGAAAAGATGACATTGGTTAACATTATTTTGGAAAAAACTGATGATAAATGCGGTCTTCGTGGGGTTAAAAATATTTTGGATAAACTTAAACAAGCCATAAAATGCGAAGAAAAAAGTAGAGGAATAACAAAAAATGATTTAATAATAGTTAGAGTGTCCTTTTTTGTGCTGTTTCTAATAACTTCGATACTTGGATTATTACTTTTTTTAAAACATAGAAAATCCAGTGCAAAACAAATATTTAATTAAATAATTTTAAACTCATTTATAATTACAACAATGCTTGTTTAAATTGCATATAAAATTAAATTAAAGTTTTTTATAATTAATTGTAACTGTAAACAGAATTTAATGGCATAGGGTTAACTTTAACTGTAGCTTTAGATATATTTTTTTAGAAATGATCATTTATAGGCAATCTTGTGTAACAAAAAAATCGGATTTAATGAAAAGTGGCTGCCATACAACAAAAAAAGAAGTTGCCCACAAAACTCTGGTCCACTATAGCATTTATATCCCTCTGACAAAAGTCTGCTAGCCTTAGGACTAAATGTCCCATTGACCTTGAACTGGCGTTTAATTATAGGCAGCACTATACTGTCTTATGTGTAACAAACGAATTAATATGCCAGCAGTGTTAATTTGTACTTTTTTAAATTGCTTTAATATAGATAATCAGTATATTGGAGTGTGTGCTTTTAATCCAAAGATTTCTATAGAACACCAAGTCTTAAATTTGGCTTCTTAGATTCTAATGTTTACAAAAATATAATTATTGTATAATCGACTATTAATATAATTTAATTAAATACCTATTTTAAGTAAGATTTTGAGATAAACATCGTTAATTAATTAAGTATAATATTTATCCAACTTTTTATGAAGAGCTAAAACCATCGAAGATGGCCCAAAAATATATTAATAAAATTAATGAATCGCTTGAAATTATTTCGGTGTTCTTTTTGCTGAAAGTCTATCTTTATCACTTTTAAATATTTTAACTCATCATTTATATTATTTTAAAAAAGATTTAAAATTAAAGTTTGGGGTAAAAATTATTATTAATTTAAGTATGAATTTTTTAAATTAAAAAAAAAGATGAAACCCATGTTGAATACTCGATTTACTTGTTTATTCTACTAATTTAGCATCTTCCTCGAATGCAAAAAACTTATCTGCATTATCTTCATTACATTTTACTGTAATTGATGGGTCATTGAATTTTATTAAGTTGTTCATATTTTCTAATATGAGGTGGATGGAAATTATTTTTAATAAATTCGAACAATCTTTTAAAATTAATAAAACTTTCGACCGTTTATTAATAATTACCGTTAAGTAAAGCAGCCTGTATATGCACTGAAACGTGAATGCTATAATAAAACGTGTTGAATATGATTTAAAGGTTGCAAGGATGTATTGGACAAATGACTTATCATTCATTAGACAAACTTCAACTTCATCTTCTAGCTGATCTATAGTCTCTCGGAAACTTAGAAATGTCAACGTTAAAACAGAAAATTCACTTACCATAAATAATTCTATTAAAAATGAATATAATGCTACATCAACAAAAATATTGGAAAGTAGATATGCAAATAACAAAATCCTTAAGCATCCATAAACAATACAGCTAAATTTAAGTGTTTTTCTATCTTGCATTTGCTTAATTTTAAAATTTTTAAAAGTTTCTAACATCAAAGCTAATGAAAATATAACTGTAGAACTTAAGATATTTTCTCCTATGTATTGTAAAGATTTAAGTTTAGATGATATGAGTGTTTCATCAAGATCTAAAATAGTCTTTCTATAAACTATTTTGAGTAATTTTCCTTCGTGGAAGATTAAAAATAATATTGCTACAAAATAAATGGATTGTATAGATCTCTGTGATTTCGAAGTGCACGCTGTAAATATTCCATTTCTAATGAAAGAAAATGTGTGGAAAACGATTAATGATAGAATAATTAAGTTCGCAAATGATTCGACAATTAACTTCATGTTTTCATGTTTCACGAAAAAAAATAAATATAAGATGAAACGTTTTTATTATGACAAATTTCATTTTTATTACTGCCAATACTTGTGAATCTAGGTTTCTTAAGATTTTTGGTGCCAAATTCACGTTAAAATTTTTAATTAGTGAATTTAAAAAAGTCGTAGATCACAAAATCTACTTGAATACTAAATATATAAGTTAAAACTCAAGCTATAAATGATTGGATAAAAGCTATTTAAATTAATACTATTAATAAATACCTTTGTTATAATTATCTTTGACTATTATTTTAAAAAATTTAATGAACTGCAATGTTTCAAAACCTCCTTGTTGGCAATGATAAATAATTCATCCGAAAAACTTAATATAGAGCTGTAAAGCGGCCAAGTATAAACAATTACATCAACTTAACCTGTGGAAATTATGTTTTTAAATTCTTTGACGCTATTTGTTTTTGAGAATTCGTATCCAGGTTCAGATAAATGTTTGCATGTGCTTTTTGTCTTGTGCCGTCGAAGATTGCACAAGCTCATCATCATTAACGTATTTAGGGTATTTAGGGATTATATTAATAGAAGATAAAACAACACTTTTAAAAAGAAATATTGTAATTTTTGTGATTTGAGATCATATATTACGTGGTTATTTATTTAACCTCGTTCAATTTTATGTTATTTCAAATTCTTCATAAAGCCCAATTTATTAATATAATTTTATTAATAAATATCTTAAAGATATAGCAAAATTGTTTAAAAAGTTAAATAATGCCTTTTCTCGCTGATGCATTTCAAATTAATTTAAAAAAGTTTGAAAAATACAAGCGATCAAATGGAAAATTTCTTTGAAACAAAAAAAGAAGTTTTGGAAAAGTTTGAAGAAGAAGATGTTCTGTGCGAAGAGCATAATTCTAATAATATAATATCAAATACAAGCGTTGCAACAAAAAACCCCCCTGCAAAAATGCTTTTTGATAGAGGGTTTGAAGATTATTTTGATGAGAAACAAGAGTCAAAAATATATGCCGTAAGAGAGAAGGCCTACCATCTTAAACAAAAAATAGCAAACAATTTTATTGCAAAAGAAGGATCTAAACGATTTGTAATGATAAAATAGAAAAGTTGAAATTAGAATGGCCCGTTTTATTTGGAGAGAAATATAACAAAATTTTTATACATGTAGATTTAGATTCATTCTATGCTTCAGTTGAAACGCTACTCAATCCAGCATTTAAAGATGTCCCGCTAGGTGTTGGATCAATTAATATGCTGGCAACTTCAAATTACAAAGCTCGAGAATATGGAGTTAAAGCTGGAATGCCTGGTTATAAAGCAAAAGAAATTTGCCCTTTTCTTGTAATAACACCACTTAATTTGGACAAATACAATTACTTTTCAGAATTAGTAATGGAAGTATTAGCATCTTTTGATGAAGAAATTGAGATTTATGGAATCGATGAGGCAAGTTTAATATTTGACGATGAAAAACTAAGAAAAGCTTTCAAATATTATAATTTAGAGTTAAAAAACATAAATAAAAATACTGAAAATCTTGAAGAAGAATTAATTTATGATGGTTTTCATTTAAAAATGTTGAAATTCTAACACAGAAAATTAGATCTATGGTTTTTAGAAATACGGGGCTCACTATTAGTGCAGGAATAAGTGTCTGTAGGGGGCTGTCAAAATTTTCATCAAAATTAATAAACCTAATGGGCAATTCATAATTGAAAGTAATTTTGATAAACACATTTTAGATCTCGATATAGATGAAATCAACGGAATAGGGAAATTTACCAAAGAACTGCTTGATAAAACATTGGGAATTAAATACATTAAAGATTTAAGAAGTAAATTGTATTTATGTTCAATTATATTTCCACCAAAAAACTTTCAATAATCTAATGCGCCTTTCCTTCGGTCTCTCATTATTTGATATTGATAAGCAAAAAGAAAAATTAAATTTAAGATGTAAATCCCATGCAATTGAAAGGAGTGTTAAACATGTATCTACATATTCAGATGTTTTATTTTATCTTTGGAATTTCTCAAGTGTATTAGAAAAAATAATTGCTAAAAGCAGATTATCTGGATTAACGGTAACACTTGTATTAAAATACATAAATTTTGATGTAATTTCTAAACGAAAAAAATCATTTGTTGCATTTAAAACATCAGAGCAAATATTTAATTCTTGTGTTGATTTGGCAAAAGAGTGCTTTTATAAACACCAGCATTCAAAAGAGTACACCCCACCTTCACCAATTAGAATGCTGGGGATTAAAATATCCGATCTTTTTAATATTGATGATAATAAGACAATAGATCAGCATTTAGAAAGCAAAGTAATTATAAAGAAAGGACTTGTATTATATGTGGCGCTGTATTTTTAAATGAGTCAAATTTTACATTTCAAGTCCACGTTAATCGATGTATTGATGAATCTGCCTAAGATGTCTAAAAAGAAAAAACTACTTTATCACAACTATACGGAATAACTTCCAAGCCACTTCTAACAGTTCAAAGCGATAAAATCAATATTAAAAGAAATTATATAAATCAGAAATTTTAATTTTTAACAACACAGTATTTATTACAAAAATAGCAATAAATGATATTTAATCTCAAAATACACCTTGCTATTAAATGAAAACATGTATTTTCACCCGCTATTAAACACCATTATTAATTATATTTTGTCATTAAGCCTTATCATTTTTCATTTTTGCTAAATTAGTTTAAAATAGTGTTAGAAACCCACTTAAAATTATTAAACTAATATAATAAGTCGGATATAAAATATACTTAAATAAATACACATGTTTATTTCAAATTATTACTTAATATAATAAAAATATAAACAACTATATTTATGATAAATTATTTGCCAAGCAATTAACATGTAATAAGTTTTAAAAACAATTTATTTTTATAAATTTTTTAATATATAACTGTTACTACTTAAAATATTTATTGACATTAGGGGTATTAATCTTGACCGATTATAACAATAACCATTAATATTAAGTTGAAATTTTTTATAATGTTATTAAAAGAATAATTAAAATAAAAAATTTTATTGTAAAGATCGTTTTTATCAGTGTTTTACTAGACTTTACTTAACGATATAAATTACTTATACACTGTTATGTGCTGAAAGAGTCCTAAAGCTTCTAATTCTACCCAAAATGAATCTTGGTGTAATATAAATACAGATGTATAAAAGAAAGTGATAAAAGTATGGAACTGTGAAGTAAGAACTACCAAATGAATTTACAATCTTTTCAGCTCCTTTAGTCATACTTGGGCAAAAAATAGTTGGTTTTTGTTTTGGATTATTTTTAGAACAGATATTACCCATTTCAATATATTCAACATTAACATTATATGGCATCATTTCATAATACATCGACTCGGTCCAAGATTTATAACCAGCTTTAATAGATGAAATACAAGAAAACTGTGGGGATGGTTTTAAAGAATAATTAAAAGAAACGTTAACAACGTATCCTTGGTGTCTTTCTGCCATAGAAGTTATAACCGTTTTTAATAAGTTCATTGGGCTTGTAAACAAGCTTCCAACCAAAGAATTAATATTTTGAACAATAAAATACTCTGGATCATTAGAAATAGACCCGATTCTATTTATTAATAGTCCAATATCATAATTTTCAAGAAAAGAAAAATCTTTTTGATCATTATAATTGATTAGATGACAGACCACTTCAACATTCTTTGAAAGCTTGTTTTGTAATTCTCTAAGTTTTGATTCATTTTCTCCCAATAAAATCAATTTTATATCTTTTTTTGCTACAAGCATGCAGATCTCTTCTTCAAATTCACTGTCAGCATTTGTCACAAGGACATATTTTCCAAGGATTGACTTCCAGACTTTATCATTATTGGTAATGGAATAAAAGTATTTAGTGAGAAGTGTAAATGATCTAATCAAGGCGTAAAAAGTTGAGAATAGAATTAAAATAGGAACATTTGGGGGTAAGAAAATTAAAAGCATTTAAAATAAAAATAAGAAATTTATTAAAGGCGATATTGAAATAAAGATTTAATTAGAATTAAATCTAATTTATCTTTGTAAGTAGTGCTATAATATTTATTTTAAAACTCCATAGTACCATAAAATTTTTTTGCTGTCTTATGCCATTGATGGCGTAAGCTCTTCATTAAAAAAGTATTTAGTCATTAAGGGTATTTAGGGATTATATTAATAGAGGCTAGCAGTAAGATTTGTATTTAATAAAGTATTTAATCATTAAGGGTATTTATTTAAATTATATTTGTAGCAACTGTAGAGTTATCTTGTAACTCTGTTGCTTTCTTAAGTGAAGATTTTTAAGTAAAATTTTGCTTTAAAATAAAGCATGGATTATTTACCCATGCAATCAATAATGAAAGTTCTAAAATTGACAATATTAATAGAGGAAAACAGTAAGATCTTCATTTAATAAAGTATTTAGGGATTATATTACTAGAGGATAACACAACAATTGCTATTAGAATTATGCCATAAAATAACAAAAACCAAATTAAAATACCACCATGCACCATTTTTTTCATGCAATTAATTAATATGAATCTACGAATGGCATGTGCTTTTTATATTTTTGCTTTAAACACCGAAAGCGCTCGGATTTTTATTTTATTAAATTTTTTACAAAAGAAATTGCAATGATACAATCTTATATTAATATAAATTTTTCATCCCAAGAAAACTAAATTGAGACATCTCAAATCTATTAAGATGATGTTTTGGCAAGTTAGGATTTTAATTTTGCAAAAAAAACTATGCGACACTTTACAAAAATTTAAAAAGGGCAATTTCAATAAAAAATGTAGTTTTTGGAGTTTAAAAAAGTTGAAAGGCTCTTAATTGAATACACCTTTAAAATTATGGGTTTACACTAATGTAGGATTCCATTTTAATCGTATAATAAAACTTCTAAAAAATTAATTCCATGTTTATAATTAAAAGATTGGTAAATTTGTTTTAAAATAAAGGATTAGACATTTTATAATGCAAATAAATATTAAAAAATTGCAAAGAAACTTCTTTTTCATCTAAACATCTACTTTTTTATAATAAAAAAAACAATTTTATTAACCAATTGATCTTACAACCACCTACAAAAAAAGTAACTTTTAAAACCTCTACTTTTTTATAATAAAAAAAACAATTTTATTAACCAATTGATCTTACAACCACCTACAAAAAAAAAGTAACTTTTAAAACCTCTACTTTTTTCATAATAAAATTATTATTCTCTTCAACCTATTAAATTTTAGTTTTAATTTTTCGTAAAAAAAAGGATGAGAAATTCCTTTTTTAAATTTAAAAAATCTATCAAGTAGTCCCATCAAAGAAATTTTTTATAATTGTTGTTATCTGAAGACCTATTAGACATTAAGGGCTGTTTAATTAAGCCTATTTCAACAATAATTAAAAAAAGGGTATTGATTTTACTCATTTACATATTTGTTGCCTTAGAAGAGATTTCTATGGCCTCAATATCTATTTTTTAAAACTTTTATTTATACACAATTTCCTTGAATACCTCCTGCTTTTATCGCAGATACCCAAAGCAATTAATTTTGATGTTAAACAAAAGAAAGAATAATAAATAATGGCTAGATATGGTTAATTTACGGGCGCAATTAAAAATATGAACAGCTTCGGTTCATTATCTCTTTTAAAAAAAATCTTTTGTAAATATTACTTTTAAGCAAAATAGTACGATATATCGAAATGGAAAGGCGGTGTTTGTTGTGTATTAATTTAAATAAAAACAATTATGTATAATTTTAATTTAAAAAAGCGCCCCTTAATTTAATTTTAATTCTATGGTACACATTTATCAAAAATTTATACACGAAGAAATTATTGAAAAGCTTGAAAAAGCAGAACTCGAAGATAATGCTTTATTTATATTTGGTGGAGATGGCACTTATTTACGAGCTCTAAGTAATTTTAAATACGGGAAAATCCAAATGTATATGCTTTCAATGAAGGAAGAATTGGGTTTTTACTACCTTTACAAAAAGATAGATTTGACATAATTTGCCAACAAATTGTAAATGAAACATTGAAGTTTACAACAAGAAGTAGAATTTATTTAAATTCACACGACCTTTTAATCTGCAATGAAATAGTCATAAGATCTAAGACTTTCAAATTAAACCTGTTTAAAATAACAATTGATGAATTCAAATTTGAACTTCTAGCATCGGAATTCATTATTGCATCTGCTGTGGGGTCTACGGGGTATTCGCTATCTTTAGGTGGCCCTATTATATTCACTGATTCTTTTGTATTAAATTGTTTAGCGCCAAATAGATGCACGTTTAGACCTCTAATAATTCCCAATTCTAGTAAAATAACTGTTACCTGTGAAGGCTGCAATGGTTGGGCTGATGGGAAAGAGATAGATGGGAATGTTTTTTCTGTTTGTAAAGGGGATACATATAAAGTGTTTGTAGAAGATGCTTTCAATCAATATGGTGCAATATCTAAAATTTTAAACTCCTCTATATGGGAAAGTAACAGCAGCAACAAGTAAATTATGTGTGATTAAATTTAAAAAAACTTTAATTTCAGGTTTATAAAGTATTAAATAGGCTAAAACGATTAATGTTAAAGTTACCCCTATGTCATTAAATTAAAATTATTTTGAAATGAGTTTAGCATATTTAAATAAACCAAAAATTATTAAAAAATGACAATACATTTCGTTTGGCTTATTAAAACCATATACTTTTAATTCCTTTTTGAAGAATCTTTAGTCCAATAAACGAGGTTTTTTTAATGGGTGCTGTTATTTACGAAATATTAAGAATTGATCAAGACAGTATGGTACTGTCTCTAATTATAACGCCAGCTCAAGGTCAATGGGACCCTTAGTCCTAAGGCTAGCCGACTGTCGGCAGAGGGATTAAGCTGGCATAAGGGCCGTGGGGGGTTTACGCAGCAATGCGGTTCCCCGACCGGGTTACAGAGAAACACACGAAGAAAACTAACAAGTATTAACAACTACAGCTTAAATAAATCCGAACATTTTTTTTTTATTAAGAATTGATCAAATTATGTTGCATCCACATGGCTAATTATAATATAAATTCGTTTGTTATATTTTAATATCAAGTAATTTAAATGTATTGTGTTGCAAACAATTATTGTTAAAATAGTATTAAATAAATAATTATAAAGCCCAAAAAGAAGCCAAATAGCAACAATTATGATTAATTACTCATTTAATTCATAGTTTTTTTAATAAGCTCTTTTATATATAATTTGAACAAACTAAAATTTTAGAAAAATTATTTATACTTGTTATAATCGGTCAAGATTAATACCCCTAATGTCAATAAATATTTTAAGTAGTAACAATACTAACATTATTTTTTCGTAATTACCACCTCTTAAGAAATAAATTCTTTTTGGTAACAACTAAAAAGTTAGATTATAGCTATTTAATAAACAGAGTTGTTATGATAATCTTCGGCGCTATTTAATAAACAGAGTTGTTATGATAATCTTCGGCGCTATTTAATAAACAGAGTTGTTATGATAATCTTCGACTCTATTTAATAAATACCTTTGCTATGATGATTATCTTCGACTAAAAATCATAATTAATTAGTTTACATATTATTGTTAAAATTATTTAAATTTTCAATAAATCTTATTTATGTTAACAAACTTGTCCACAATGAATATTTTCTTAAATTTACTTATTTTTTTAAATACAAAGAAGTTTTAATTTTCATAATAAAAAAGATACATTTAATAATATTTTTAATTTGAAAATAAAAAGTTAAATTATTTTAATCGATTGAAGAAGCCTGTGAAGCAATTTTTGGCCAAACTTCAGCAACTTCTCGTGGAACGGGACCTGAAATCTGTGTTCCTTTAAGATCTCCTTTAGCATCAATTAAACAGCATGCGTTATCTTCAAAACAGATGTGACATCCATCTTTTCTTGGCCAGATATGCTTTTGTCTGATTAAAATACAGCAGACAACTTTCTTCCTGAGATCCGGCTTTCCTTCTTAACAGAGCAAACAATTACATCTCCTGGTGCTGCAGATGGTATTCTATTTAAACGGCCAATAATACCTTTAACACCAATAATTTTAACTTCTTTAGCCCCAGAATTGTCAACAACTTTGAGTCTAGTTTCAGTTTGTACACCACGTGTCATTCTTGATCTTGGCTTTTTTGGAATAAGTGCCTGCTTATATTGTGTTGCCTTTATCTGCTGGCATTTTGGGGATAAAAAGTTTTTTGAAAATTTTGCAATATTTCATAGAGAAGTAGAACTTAGATAAGAATGAAAAAAGAGACTTTAAAATACATTAATTGAACATAGCCCAATAATTACTAATAATATTATTGTTTTATGAACATATTTATTTATACATACGTAAATCACTAATGTAAAATTTTTTAGAGAAATTACACTAAAGTTTTCGTTTAAGAGAGCAGCAGAATTACAACGGAGCTCTTTAGTTACAAATGTACAATTAATATTAAGCAACAAATATTTATAAACAAGCAAAAGTTATAAATTATAAAAATAAAGTGACATTACAAAAAGGCTAATTTAAATAAAATTTATATGTTATTTTACAATGTCAAAATATATGGAAATATATAGATATACGCATTTTATTTACAAATAAAACATTTGTTAACAGTTAAGAAGTGCCTAACGTGTACTTATAATGTTTTAAACAGCAATTATTTTTAGAAATTTACAAATAAAAAATCCAAACCCTGCCTATGAATTTAAAATGGGAATTAAAGCACTTTTAAACAAATATGAAGTGTTTTCCATGTATTCATACTGCATAAAACAGTAAATATTCTTATAAATTTTAAATAAATAACCCCCATAAGTGTATATGACTTTAAAATAAAAAAGATGTTTTTTTTAAAAATTACTTTTTATTGGCCGATTAGTGGATTGGACTTGAAATATAAAATATCGCCATCTTTAACTACATATTCCTTACCTTTTTGCATGTATTTTCCGCATGCTTTCATTTGGCTTTCAGATGGGTGTTTAACAAACTCTTCATATCCCATTACATCAACAGAAATGAAATATTTATCAAAATCGGTGTGAATAACACCACCAGCTTTGGGTGCTTTATCATCCTTACAAATTGTCAACTTTTGACCTCATCTTTTCCAACTGTAAAGAAATTAATTAAATTTAAAGAGTTGTATCCTTTATAAACTAATTGTTTAATAAAGTCTTTGGGGAATGGCACAAATTCGCTTGAATTTGTTATTCCCTGAGTAGCGCTAAATTTAACAACGGAATCTCCATATCCATCGATAACCGCCTGTAAGTGTGGATTTGTAACTGAGCTTTCTTCTAGATCAGATCCTGCTACATTAGCCAAAATAACAACATTCTTAGTAGTCAATAAGTTTAAAGTATTTATGTACTCTAATTCATCATTATCATACAAATCTTCATTTACCCACTTTTCCTTAAGAATTTCTATTAATCTTTTGTGAGTATTCAATGCACATAATGCTTTCTTATCTGTTTTGTTGGCATTGTGAAGCTTTGTTACTTTTACTAAAGAATCTGCTAAAATTTCTTGATCTTTAATTCTGAGCTCATCTCTTACAATATTAATGTCTCGGATAGGATCTATAGAATTTTCAACATGAATACCTCACAGTCTTCAAAACATCTTACAACAAGGAAGATACCATCTACATTCCTAATATTATCAAGAAATTTATTCCCGAGCCCATTCCCACTACTCGCATCTTTAACAATTCCAGCAATATCAGTTATAGACAAATAGCTAGGAATAGTTCTTTTTGGTTTATAAGTATTTTTCAAGAAATCAATTCTTTCATCATCTATTAATACATGCCCAATAGATGGATTGATAGTACAAAAAGGATAGTTTTCAGCAGGTACTGCCGATTCCGTCAATCTGTTAAATAAAGTAGATTTTCCACATTTGGAAGCCCAACAATTCCCATACTTAAATTGGGTGATTTATTCTGTCTTTGAAACAACTTTTTTTCTTTTTTAGCAACAACTTCTTTCTTTGCCATTGAGTTGGGGCAGTTTTTTAAAAAAAATAATAAAGCACATACACCAAAGGAAATTTTTAAACATTTTCTGCCAAAAAACATTAGTAAAATAATAAAGTGCTTCTATACCCAGAAATTCAATGAAAAAGAGATAAAAATTATACTTCACATTATACTGGTGTTTCCACAACTCTAAAAAATGTTAAAAAAAGCAAAAAACTTTGTTTTAACTAAAATATTAGAAATATTATGTTATAGGAAACGAGGTTTCGAAGAAAAAGATCCTGGAAAGAAATAAGGGCGGTGATGGAGAAGATGCTTAAAAGGTAAATAAGGGTCTTGAAAGAAATAAGGGCGGTGATGGAGAAGATGCTTAAGGTAAATAAGGGGCTTGAAAGAAATAAGGGCGGTGATGGAGAAGATGCTTAAAAGGTAAATAAGGGTCTTGAAAGAGAAATAAGGGTGTTAACAGAGAAGATAGCTAGAATAACTGAGGAAATACCCCTGAAAAATTCTCAAGCTTAACAAATTATGTGATTTTAAATATTAAATAAATAAAACTTAATATATAATATGTTTATCAAGTTAAATGACTTTTTGGGTCAATTATGCCTAGCTATTTTATTGTGGCAAATTTTGATTAAAAAAAGTCATTACACGACTTTATAGTTGATACAACATTTTTCACTGCAATGAAACAATACTAATCTTTACCTCTTGCTCGAAATGACCCATCTTTTTCTGAGACTAAGAATAATAGAACAAAATATATTTTATGTTTTATACCAAGCTATTTTCATTTTTTTAACTAAAATTAAATTGGAAATTGATTTATAAAGAAAACTATAAAATATTTGAAATCCAGGCCTAGGAAATTATAATGGCTTAGGTAGCAACTTTATTTAAATCTTTCTTAACTAAAAAGATTTTTCAGCCATGAAATCAATTACAATTGTGATATTAAAAGCATTCAAGCAGAATGCTGTTGTAAATTTTTTCTGAGGCGGCATGATTGGGATAAATAAATGTTTACGCTTTAACATTCAATTTTTTAAATATTATTTAAAAAAAGATCTGCACAAATATTAATTGTTGAAATAGTCTCAAATAAATAACCCCTTAATGTCTAATAGGTCTACAGATAACAATATTAATTATTGGAATTATGGTATGAATAGCATTTTAATTAATTTATTACTCCCTTTGTTGTCTTTTTCTAACATTAATTATACTTAGGAATATAATTTTTTTATGATAAGGTAATTTGTACCTCAATATCAATAAATATACTACTTAAAGTCCGAGTTGAACTTGGGTTTTAAAGTATATTATATATAAATAACTCTAAATAAAAATCTTATAAGAAATATTTGTTTATTAAAAAGCCGATTAAACAGTCGTATAAATTAAAAAAATCTAGAAATACTATATTTGTATTGTTGAAACGTTAAAGTCAATGTATGCAACATAATTGATATGTTAATTAAACATTTCCCCATAAAATATCTTGGCCTTATTTACCAATGCTATCATTTAATAACCTATCTCCATTCACTTTATCGATAAAATTTTGTTAAAAGGCCGAAGATAATCATAACACAGATATTTATTAAAAATATTGGCCTTAACAACTAATAAGAAATATTATACGGTTCTCAGTTTAAAAATGTATTTAATTATTTTCAGGACTATGTAAATTGCTGATTATACTATTTTGTAAATAGAATTTAATGACATAGGGGTAAACTTTAACATATTTATTTAGTTTTTTTTTGTTTTTTTAATGATTTTTCAAATATTTTAATTTTTTGCACACATAAAATCAACTAGAAATACAAAACATTGTGAATATAACTTCATTATAAACGTAAAATAATTATATTTTGCAGGTTCTTTGGCTTTTACCCATGCATTTAAATTCTGAAAAGAAGAAGGTTACTGTATGGCTAGCAAAAGTACCAAAGTATCTTGGTGAGCGTATTATGAAAATGAGAAGTGGGGATTTAATAGGTTCTTTGCAGCTAGTGCAAACACCAAAAGGTCCTACGTGTAATCTTAAATTGAAGGAAATGTATTAAGTAATGGTATGCCTAGGGAGCATACAATAGAATAAAAGATAGAAATACTAACATGTATTTAATAAGTAATGACAAAAAGAAAATGTATATTGAAGGAACGGTAAATAAAGAATGTTTTGTACAGCCCGTTGTGAATGCCGAATATTTGAAGTTTAAACGTAGTTTGAAAGAAACAGAAAATGAAAAAGTTAAAGTTTTAGATTATTTTGCAGAAGTCAAGAGGAACGGCAATTACAGCTCGTTAAGAGAAATGGAAGTATTGGCAAAAAAGAGGAAACAGATGTTACAAGAGAAAAAAAGAGAGAGATTGGAAAGAGAAGACGTATTGGAAATTTTATTAATGCATTTGAAAAACATGATTTATGGACGGTTAGAGATCTGGCAGATTTTAGTGGACAACCAGTTGCATACATCCAGGAACTTGTTAATGAAGTGTGTAATTTAAACAAAAAAGACCATAAAAACACTTATGAACTTAAACCAGAATTTAAAGAGGGGAGCCAGCAAAACTCATATTAATAAAACTGTCTTTTATTAATCAAAAGCTATTTAGTATATTTTTGTAAATCTTAATATTTTGAATAATTAATTGAAGTAGGAGAACAAATAACATTGTTAAGTAAATTTAATAAATAATTGTTAATCACACAAACTAGCAGTTAAAACCAACAGCCAAACTTACGCTTCATCTGAGCCGGGCTGGTTTTCAACCTATTTATCGAGAAGTATTATTAACCCTTAAGTAAATTAATATGTTTTTATATTCATAAACAAAATTCATTAAAACTGTTCAAAAAGTGTGTCATTACAGTATTTATTCAATATAGTGCATTACATGGTATTTCATGTATCATAGAGTATATTTTTTTAAAAAATACATTTCGTGCAAATTTTTTAAATAATTTTGCATTTAAGGCTAGATTATACCTTTGTGAGTTATTGTTATCTGAAGACC
>NW_027518527.1:0-28892 GCF_051622035.1 Arctopsyche grandis
CTCCATTCCCAAATTTCTTTGTTGTTCACCTCAGAGTTTTTTATTTTTTTATAAAGTTTTACATTTTTTAAATCAAACCCCTCTTCTCTTTTATCATTACTCCCCAATACCCTTTTCATTATTCTAAAATGTATATCGTCTAGTATGTTTTCCGGTTTCAGAGCTTCATCTAATTCAAGTGCTGCTTTTTCGAGTATTTGTGTTACTTGCTCTTTGTAAATACCATCTGGATTATCTATGGGCGGCTCTTTAATAGGGGGCTCGATTATTTGTGGTTTGGGCTTTTCTACTGGCTTTGCTACAGGTTTAGAGACTACATCGGGTGTTTTCTTTTTTCTTCCTCTTTTTTTAGGTTGATTTACTTCCATGGGGTTTACAATAAAATATAATAAATTAAGTCAAAATTATAATGTTTTGGCTCTGGGATAACACTTGTTATATAAAAGTTGTATTAAAACCAGTAATAAACTGTTAAATATAAAATTATCTGTGTTGTGTTATCCTCTATTAATATTATTTAAATAAATACCCTAAATGATTAAATACTTTAATAATGAAGAGCTTACGCCATCTTCGATGGCACAAGACAATCTGATTAAAATAAAATCTACTTTAACTTAAATGATTTTGGTAACCAAAAATAGTTTTATTTAAAAATTTAATTCAAAAAATCAAGTTTGACATTAAATAATTGAGTGTTAAGATTTCAACTAAGAAAAAAAAACTGCCTTTAATTTGTTTCTAAATCAATAAATAGTTGATTCTTTTGTTAATTTTTACAAAAAAGTTGCTCACGGCAATAGTGAGAAATTATTAAATATCTTTATAATAACCATCAGAACAAAAAACACAAGCGGGGTTTTAATTTAATTAGCAAGTTAAAAATATCTGTTAAAAAAGTATAAATAAATAACCCTTAATATCTAATAGATCTTCAGTTAACAGCTTTTTTTAAATATACTTTGTTATTATCTCGTGCAAACAAAAATGGTGTAAGCTCCACATTAGTAAAGTATTTGGTCATAAAGGGTATGTATAACAGTTTTATTTATAGGTTCTCACACAACAGTTATGTTAAAATAACCCCGCTTCTTCCCACAATTTTAGAGAATATGAAAAAAATATCTGGATTTACAGTTTAAAAGTTTATTTAAAAATACGGTAGAATCTTTTAATAAAGTAGTAGAACTCCAGACAAATATCTAACAAAAGTATATTATTTTATCCGAACAAACTTTATATTTACATTCTGCCAAAACTTCATCCCTTGCTAATAGTTTTATATTTCCATCAATTTTACTAGAACAACCACTTTTTAATTTTTCTATTATAAGAACTAAATCATAATCGTAATAATCGGCTTCTAGAGCTGTTCCTGATCTAAACACATTTACTTTTGATTTATATTGAAATTCCAGTATTCTCTGTGTAAAAACATCATCAATAATATCCTCCGATGCATATTCTTTAACATAAGCAGAATTTATAATAGAATTAACATTATACATAGAAAATGCACTTTTTAAATATATTCCTGTATCATTCCATTGATAAATTGAATATTTTAAATGACGAGATAACTCTAGAATGAAGAAATCACAATTTTGGCCCAGTTTTTCATCTATTATGAGTGTGTTTTGTAAAAGAAATTTTTTATTAAAAATTTCTTCAAATTTATGTTCTTGCATGGGTGAAAAATGAGAACATATTTTTAAATTTGTGTTTGGTCGTCAAAGATATAACGTAAATAAAAGGACGCCTGAAAAGAAGCCAAATGTTTTTAAAAAGTAAAATGAATAGCAATAAGACATATCAAGCTAGCTCTACTTTAAAAATAAATGAATAGCAATAAGACATATCAAGCTAGCTCTACTTTAAAAATAAATGAATAGCAATAAGACATATCAAGCTAGCTCTACTTTAAAAATAAATAAATAAAAAATATCAAGTTGGCCATGTTTTTATATATAATTGGCGCCCTTAAGAGTATAAAAAAAAAAAAAAATGTTCGGATTTATTTAAGCTGTAGTTGTTAATACTTGTTATTTTTCTTCGTGTGTTTCTCTGTAATCCGGTCGGGGAACCGCATTGCTGCGTAAACCCCCCACGGCCCTTATGCCAGCTTAATCCCTCTGCCGACGGTCGGCTAGCCTTAGGACTAAGTGTCCCATTGACCCTGAGCTGGCGTTATAATTAGAGACAGTACCATACTGTCTTAGTCTTTTTATAGTGGGGTTATTACGACTAGCGCCCACTTTTGTAACGGCGTCCCTAATAGCAGATTTTCTAAAAACTTGTTGTAATCTGAAGACCTATTAGAAATTAAGGGGGTTCTAATTAATACTTTTAGAGTTACCACTATCCCATTAAAAACTATTCAGCAAAACTAATTAACTTCTAAAATTCTTCTAGGAAAGTTAACGACCAATTAATTTCTTTGTATATTTTAAATTCTTTGTTGTACCTAGCATTGTTGGGCTTTCTATAATTTTTACTTTCATACTTCACTCAACAGCGCTAAATTTAAGTCGTTCAGAAAAAATTTTCAATTTTTCTCGTCTGCTTTTACTGCAATTAATAATAAAGTTTATTGTGGCATGGGTATGATAGAGAAAAAGCTAAATCTAGCAGATACGGCAATCCAAATTAGAATATTGAAAGCACTTGAGGATATAAAACCTTTTGGAACTTTTAAGCACTTTTACATGATTAAAATAATTAGAAATTTAAAGCAACCAAATATAATTGAGGCTAAACACATTTGGCAATATTTGGAAGCTGAATATGTTATGAAAAAACATGATGACAAGGCTGATTTTAATCTTAAAACAGAATCAAGGCCATTTGATTTAAATTTGGAATAAATATTTGTTGAAATAATTATTTACGTTTTTAGGGCACTTTTAATTAAATCCTACAGATCCATTTAAAAAGCTATTAAAAAAGCCTTAATTTTGTTAATTAAGTATGGTAAAATAAAAAATAATAGATTATAACATGATAAGTTCAAAATGGGCGCTTTATGCTAATAAAGCACGTTTAATAAAAGAAAAACAGGGTTAAAGCTGTTATTGTGTTTATTTTACAAAAAAGTATGTAATGAACATACGGTTTTAATAATGCTTTTTTTAAACAGGCAATTCAGGGGAATGTGTGTATTTTTTTAATATCTTCTCATTGCATATTAGTTTGAGAACGAAAATGTTATTCAAAACATAATTGGGTAAGGGGTGGTGGATGCATTTGTTAATTATCACATTATTGCATATTATTAGGAGACTGTTTAAAGGTTTACAAATTTTTTATGGGAATGTGTGTATTTGTTAATTTCACATTATTGCATATTAGTAGGAGACTGTTTAAGGGTTTGCAATTTTTTTATGGGAATGCGTGCATTTGTTAATTATCAAATTATTGCCTATTAGTATAAAACCCGATTACGGGTTTCAAATAAAATAATTTAACATATTTTGTGTTTAACCCATTACAATTATAATGAGATAAACACATGCGTTTCTTTTTTGGTAATCGTGATGCAGTGTAATTTTATTTAAGCACCTTAGAAGTTTGAACGTTACGTAAAAAAGTCGAGCTGTTTTTCAGCCAATTATAATGAATGGTATCTTCTTTATTTTGCTTTTTTCTTTCGTTACATTTATTTGTAAGCCCGTTTTACTCAAAAGTTTTATCGGATCCAAATAAAAGCCACTTTTTCTGATCTATAAAACAAGTATAAATTCTTTCGTTTTGTTTATTTAAGCTTGTTAAGTATTTGATTTGCTATTTTAATCTTAATTCTTTTTAAAATTATTTGTTTGCCCCATGAGTGAAGAAAGTGCCACAATTGCACCATTGGTTCTACTTTCTGTAGTTGACCATTTTAAGAGAATAAGTGCTCCAAGGGTCCTTGGAGTTCTCCTAGGAAATGTAAACGACTCTCAAATCACCATAACAAATAGTTTCGCTGTTCCTTTTGAAGAGTCCGCAGATTATTTTTTTATTGACTCGAGTTACCTTCAAAATATGTTTGATTTATTTTATAAAGTGAATTGTAGTGAAAAAATTGTTGGGTGGTATCATTCTGGGCCTAAAATGTACAAAAATGATATTGAAGTCGCAAAGGCATTTTGTAAATATTGTGATGACCCCGTTTTGGCTATTGTGGATGTAAATATGGAAGCAAGTGATATACCAGTACAAGTTTATCGATTAAAATTTAAGAAGCATTTAGAACACATTAATGTCCTTGTAGGCGCAGATGAAACCGAAGAGGTCGGTATTGAGCATTTACTTAGAGATATTAAAGAAGGAACTGGATCAAGTCTTAAAGATCGTGTAAATGAAATACAAGACAGCCTTAAAATGTATAAAACTTGTCTTGATGAGATAATATTATATATAACAGAAGTTGAAAATGGAAAGAAACCAAGTTATGAGATTTTAGAAAATTTTCAAGAAGTTTTAAATGAATTGCCAAGATTTTCAAGTGCTCCAGATTTGAGCAGGGTCTACTCTGCTGAATTAGTGAACACGTTTATTGCTTTAAAAGATCTACATAGAAACAAATTGGAGAAACAATAAATTTTTAAGTGATTTAAAAAATTTAATTTTTTTATTTATAAAATAATCAAGTAGTAAAGTATATTCAAGAATGTATTGTTATAATACGCCATATTTATTATGATTTTAGGTTTTATAATTACATTGTATAACGTTAATTGGTTTAAGAACTATAGGAAATAGACGAAGATAATCATAACGGGGGTATTTATTAAAGATTATAACAAAAAAAGCTAAAATCTAGCTGAGAATTAAAAAAATGTTCGGATTTATTTAAGCTGTAGTTGTTAAAACTTGTTAGTTTTCTTCGTGTGTTTCTCTGTAACCCGGTCGAGGAACCGCATTGCTGCGTAAACCCCCCACGGCCCTTATGCCAGCTTTAATCCCTCTGTCGAAAGTCGACTCGCCTTAGGACTAAATGTCCCATTGACCTTAACTAGGAGTTTAATTATAGACAGTACCTCACTGTCTTGGGCTCTCTACAGACCCCTGCGCTATGCTTACGTAGGCTTTCTACTGCCATGGGAGTTATTGTTGCCGCCACTACCCAAGGAGATCGGTTGTTTTTACAAGGCCCGATCACGGCCTGATGCTAGTCTTTTTATAGTGGGGTTATTACGACTAGCTCCCACTTTTGTGACGGCGTCCCGGTTATTGTTCTTTTACTTTCTAAAGCGAGGCTCGAACCCGGGCAGCTCAGGAGTGAATCAGCAAGCCGACCACTAGCCTAACGCCGTCAAAGGCTAAAATCTAGCTGAGAATTACACGCCTATTGTGAAGAATCAAAAATAGTTTGGATTAAAAAGTAGAACCTTTTGTTAATCAAATCAATAAAAAGGTTGTTATTCAATTATCAAAAAAGTTGCTTTCTAAATTAATCTATTTTTTTAATAATTTTATCAATATCAACTGAAGAAAAAAAATTAATGAGCAGACATTTTTTAACAATGAAAATGATTCAAAAACCAGGTACAGGCAAAAAATAACCAAATTTAAATCCAAAATGGTTGTTTAAAAAAATGTGATTTGTTAATTTATGGCTCTTTGGTAGAGTCAAAAGTAGATTTCTTGCATAAAACATTTATTTACAAAAAAAATTAAAATTCAAAAATTATTATCGTTAGAAGGTTTAAAAGACATTAAGGGTTATTTATTTAATACTATTTCAACAATTATAATGTTATCAGTGCCTCACTCGATTACATAAGTAAATGCGAAGATAAAATGTTTGAAAGTGGCACTGTAGCAGGAGGCAAGAATGGTCTCCTAGCTGGCAAAAGGGAATTGGTTCCATAGAAAATCCAATTAAACGTTTTTAAAAAACCCCCCATACCCGAAATAATTCCTAAGTTTTTATATATTTTCTTCTGTACAAAATACGGAATCTCTAAAAAAATATTTTTGGTGTAAATGAGCAGCTATGCTGTTTTTAGGTTTGCAACGAGAAAACAGCACTAGTGTATGTATCATGTCAATACACAATTCATTGGATTTATTTGGCCTATTGTATGAATTTAATAAAATAAGTTTTTGTTTGATTGGGCATATATTGACTTTTTAAATAAAAATAATTTGAGGGGTAATGAGATACACCAAAGCTCTAGCAAATATTGCACAAGAATTGGGTCTTAGTTTTAGTGAGGAGTCATTAGAAGCTATGCTTGAACTATTAGAAAGTGGTGTTCCCCCTGATAATATTATTAAAATATTGGAGAATATCAAACTAGAAATACAAAGCAATGAATGTGCCAAATTGTATTAATTTGAAAATAAAAAAGCAAAAAGTATAAATGGGGCTATAATTGTTAATCTAATCGTTTTATAATTTAAAGGGCGGCTATAACCCTGTGCATAATAATTACAGCCGCTTAAGTAATAAAACAAAAAGTACAGGTGGGCTCTCTTTTTAATTTGATCGTTTTGTATAATTTAAAAGGCGACTATAACTCTTACTTAATTATAAACAGGCTTAAGTAATAAAACAAAAAGTACAGGTGGACTACTTTTTTAATTTGATCTTTTTGTATAAGTTAAAAGGCGACTATAGCCCGTACTTAATTAATAGGCTTAAAAGCATCTAATACGTTAAGATATATTTATAACCTGATTAATAAAAAAAGGAAGCAAAATAGTAAGAGTTTGAGGTAAACATGAGTATTTTATTTAAGTATATAAAATATATTCAACACAATTTTATAAATTTATTTAATCGAAATGTAAATTTGCTTTTTTAAATTCTAACAAGAGTGTCAAAAAATCTTCAATGTCCATTTTTGAAGTTCTAAAATCTGTTAGATTTGCATTTGCCACAATTTGATCGACAACATGATTTGGATCGACACCATTAAATTCTTTATTTTTTTTAATTTTTTGTTCAATCAAAGTAGTTTTCAAATTACCAGCAAGTGTTTTATTTTTTCTACTAAAACAGATTTTCAGCAAATTATCAAACTCTTTTGTATTTATTGGAACTCGTGGCACTTTTGGTTCAATTTTCATAAAGCATGTGTCTACTTTCGGTGGTGGAGTAAAACTATTTTTAGACACTTTCATTACGTGCTCAACTGAAGCTATCAATTGAACAGCAACGGAAAGCCTGCTGTAATCTTCTGAAGCTGGCCTAGCTATTAATCGATTTCCAAATTCTTTCTGTACCAAAATATAAGCACATTTAAAATTATACGAAATTAATTTCATAATGATCGGGCAACTTATGTTAAATGGAATATTTGAAATACACATATCAAAATGAGGAAAATCGTGTTGAAGTGCATCCTCTTGAATTAATTCAAGTTTTTTTTTAAGTTCTGGAGTTCTTGAAAGTCTACTGAGGAGTTCTTTTGCAAGTCTTTTGTCTGATTCGTAAGCAATTACTTTTTTTGCTTTTTGAAGTAATTTAACAGTTATATTACCAGTCCCTGCTCCAATCTCTAAAACTATATCTGTGTGTTTAATTTTAGCCTTTTCTATTATTGTATCTATAAGGCCGGGATTTTTAAGAATATGCTGTGCCTCTGATTTCTTAAACTTTATTTCGGACATTGGATGTCTCTTAAGAAAATTTTTATAAAAATAAAAAATTTTAAATTGTATAGTAGCAGCAAATAATACAAGAATTTAATAGAAAGAAAACCCAGAAGATTTTAAGTACAATTTAGCATGGAAAAAGTTGTCGTAAATTTCAAATTCGATATTTAAAAAGACAGTTTTAGTTCGGTAAATTACTTATAGATTTAAGTTGGCTGGAATATAAAAGTTTTAGAAAAGATAATATCCGGCAATAAATAAATGAGGGTTTAATTATAGCGCATCTTAAATATGAACAGTGTTATAAACAATTTATAATTTTATAAACAGTATTTTTAAAGTTATAATTATAATAAAGGTATTTTTTAAATAACTGTAATCCAACTTTTATTGCTGGTAAAAGAGTACATTAAAAATTTAAATTAAAAAAAGCTGTTCATGAAGCATTATCAGAAAAAATTATTCCTATTTATACTTTAACCCCAACAAAAAGTAATGCTATTCATACCGCAAACCCATAAATAAGTATTACTATTACTACTATTACTGCTACTGTTACTGCTATTCATACCGCAAACCCATAAATGAGTATTACTACTACTATTACTACCATTCATACCATACCCCCATCATTTTAATTAATCAAGCTGTGATAGAAACCTACATATCAGTTTAAAAGAAATTCCGGGAACTGAAACTTATAAAGATGCCTTAAATATAATTTTAAATTTATTTTCAATGTCTAATTAATTATATGGGGCTGCGCTAGATCTTTATTTCATAGAAATCCAAGCAAAATGAGTGTTTTGTAACATCGAAAATGGCGTTCACTCTACTTTATTGGAGGATTAGTTCATAAGGGATATGCTTTAAAGCCAGATTTATAGAGTATTGCACAAGAACTAGATCAGATATGCTTGTTAGAAGCTTCCACAATGGCATTAAATACATTTACAAGACTTTTAATTACAAAAAATCTGTTTCTCATAACTTTATCTGTCAGAATCTAATATTTCTTTAAAACGTTTTATAGGAAAGATACTTTAAAAGTTGGAATAGATATTAATATTCAAAAAAAATCATAACATTGGCTATAATAAAGCAAACCTTGCCGATTATATTTCAAACTGATTTAATTAGAATTTTAATGCTTTTACAAATGTGTTTTACTTTAAGTTTAAGCATTTGGTTGTTAAAAATTCAAGCTTCTACTGTTTATTTTATTTGGCTTAATCCTTCTTTTTTCTTCTTAAACTTAAGAAAAATTTTAAATAAATTTTTTACCCTCAATGGCCAAGCAAATAAATGCAATTCCAATGCCTGCATTATATTCAAAGCTATTTTTTGAAACAAAATCACATCTTGGTGGTACTAAAATTACAAACAAAATGAAAGACTACGTTTCGCTCAAAGATCGGATGGAATTTCAATTTTTGATATAAATAAATCCTGGGAAAAGTTTGTGCTTGCTGGAAGAGTTATTTGTGGTATTTCCTTTCCAGAAAATATTTGTGCCGTAAGTGACAAGCCTATAGCAAGAAAAGCTATTTTGAAATTTTCAGAAAGCATTGGTTGTAAACCAATTACTTCACGTTTTACTCCAGGATTGTTCACTAATCGTAATGTAAATGGAAGTATAGAGCCAAGTTTAATTATTGTTTCCGATCCTGTTCATGATAAACAAGCTGTAACTGAAGCAGCTTCGGTTAACTGCCCAGTTATTGCATTCTGTAATACTGATGCTTCACTTGAAAATGTTGATATTGCTATCCCAATAAACAATAGATCCCCAATGGCAATTGGAGATGCATTTTTCATTCTCTCAAAGATTGTTAACTACATGAAAACGGGAGAAAGCCTTGAAAGCAACATTAAAAATGTTGAATTATCCTTTTACAGAGATGCCCTTGAACTTGAAAAACTTTTGGAGGAGCATGAGGCCGAAAACGCAGTACAATTCCCTACCCCAGCCCAGGATGAAGAAGAAGACTTTGGACGTGCTGCACCTGTTGAGTCAGATAACTCAAGCAATGGATGGAATTAAATCAGTTTAATTAATATCTTTAAAAAAAATTACTTTATACATTTATTTACATATTAAAATTTTTGTTAATAAATAGTTGTTTAATTTTGATATGTAAAACTAAGCTTTTTTTATCCGTAATTGATAACCCAACTTAAAGAATTTTGTTTCCAGAAATAAAGAATTATATAATACTTCGTTGGTTTGTAAATGTAAAAGTTGATTATTGTTAAAGTTATCTCTATGTCATTAAATTCTATTTACAATTATAAACAAGTAAAGATTATTCTTAAGATCAAAAAATAGGAAATCTATAATTTTATTTATAAAAAATATAAGCGCTACCAGGATAAACCTGTTAAAATCTTAATATTCAATTATACCATTAAAAAAAGCACACCATTGCGCCTAAACTTTTTTAATAACCGAAGATAATCTTAGCAAAGGGCATTTATTAAATAGTATTAGCTGAATCAGCTATGATCCAACCTTAATATATAAACCGGGTCTTAACCCAATCACCAAGAGGTCAAAGCAAAAAAAAGATTTATTAAAAGTAAAACTAGTACTGTTGTTGCAAACTTTAGGTTGACCTAAAAACTTTACAAAGCTATACAAGCTTTTTAGTTCTTTTGCTCTTGAATTGTGCTCTCTTTGCGATAACATGGTGTTTAATTAAAGACATAATTAAACTGTCTTAGGGGGATTCTAACAAACAGAATTTAGGCCGATAATACTTCTGCCAAAAGCCCTATCTACGGGATGTATAATTTTAACGGAAGTTTCAAAAGAATTTATATAACCATATAAATTTCTTTATGCCTCTAAAAGCTGCAAGAGTTTTACAAACCTTGTTTACAATTTCTTCTTTCACATAGATAAAGAGTCAAGGGTAAGTCTGGTTCCAAGAGCTTAGAAAAATTATCATTTATTTTTTGGCGCTGCACAAATACCAAGTTAAACTTATTCAAAAAGTACAGAGTGCTTGTTCAGCTACTTATGGGGAGATGTTACTGTTTAGTCTGAAACATTGGTAATAGCGTGCCCTAGGTAAAGCGCACCTTTTAAGAATTTGTAAGAATCACCTGATTCTGTAGTAGAGATTTGATAGAAATGCGGGGAAATTACAGCAAGATTTTCAAGATCTCACTTAGCAAACCGCAATTAATACTGGTGTTTCCAGGTCAACACAGAATACAGATAAAATTAATCGCCGTGAAGTCAAAAAAAAGTACTACCAGCAAATGGCACAACTGTAAAAATTAATTCAGGTTTTAAAAGGGTTGGTTCGGTGAAAAAGTTGAAGATCTGCCCAAAAGCTTAACTGTGAAAACCTTTAAGGAATTCTTCACCCAACCTAAGAACGGTTGCTTCTACGACTTCGTTGCAATATAAAAATCGTGCTTTTAATCAAATAATTGCTTTTTGGGATTAGACTGTTCTATCCCCATAGCAAAATTTAGGTTTTAATAAATCTTTTTTATTAATTTAAAGCTAAAATTTTAATGCAAAATAGAAGGTGCGGGTAATATACTATAAATAAAAACAATAAAATACCTTTACTGATTACATACTTTGCTAATTAAGAGCTTCTACGATGTTGAAAGCTAAAGATAGTAATTTTTAAAACTACATTAATTTACATTCGGTACGTTAGATTCGTTGAAATGTCACAGTTTGTGCTTCCACAGTTATAATTTAAAGAGCCTTTTAGTTATTAAAGTGTATTTAAAAATTGGCCAAAACAATTTATTATTGTTACTACTTAAAATATTTATTGACATTAGGGGTATTAATCTTGAGCGATTATAACAATTAAAAAAAAACGGATTTAATGAAAAGTGGTTGCCTTACAGCAAAAAAAGAAGTTGCCCACAAAACTCTGGGAGGCCCCTATAGCATTTCTATCCCTTTGCCGACAGTCGGCGAGCCTTAGGACTAAGTGTCCCATTGACCTTGAGCTGGCGTTATATTTAGAAAGTACCATACTGTCTTATTATAACAATTACCGAACATTTTAAAAAAAAAAAAAAAAAAAAAGCGGCGTTGGGCTAGTGGTCGGCTTGCTGATTCACTCCCGAACTGCCCGGGTTCGAGCCTCGCTTTGGTAGGTAAAAGAACATTAACCGGGACGCCGTTACAAAAGTGGGCGCTAGTCGTAATAACCCCACTATAAAAAGACTAAGACAGTATGGTACTGTCTCTAATTATAACGCCAGCTCAGGGTCAATGGGACACTTAGTCCTAAGGCTAGCCGACCGTCGGCAGAGGGATTAAGCTGGCATAAGGGCCGTGGGGGGTTTACGCAGCAATGCGGTTCCCCGACCGGATTACAGAGAAACACACGAAGAAAACTAACAAAGTATTAACAACTACAGCTTAAATAAATCCGAACATTTTTTTTTATTATAACAATTATATTAACGATACTACAACAAACTATATTTCAATGTATTTATTTTAGTTTAGAGTGGTGCTAGAAGAATCACTCAAATGTATTATAAATTCTGTTATCACTTTTCAATCATTTGCAGGATTCAGCTCAATTATACTTTTCTTGCTTTTTAATCTAAGCTGTGCGAAAAATTCTTTTTCGAAATTATTCAATGGTTTTTCTACTAAAATAAAAACATCATAAAAATCAAAATTTCTTGTTATTGTTGTGAATATATCATCGCTTTCAGTAAAAAATACACAATTTTTTAAAACCCAAATACTTTTTAAAGGAGGCACATAATTTGTTTTTTTTGTAAAAATCAGTGTCTTTTTCTTAGGATCACACAAATTAATTGCTATTTCATTTATTTCTTGAATGCTTCTTGTGCTGTTCATTTTAGTATGGGCATAATAGAAAGTTAAAGAATTTAGATTTTTTAGTTTCACTTGTATTTGTACGAAACGGTAAAAATAAGTTAAATTTTATTTATTTAGTGCTTAAACTACACATTACGGAGATTTTTTAGTTTCACTTGTATTTGTAGGAAACGGTAAAAATAAGTTGAATTTTATTTATTTAGTGCTTAAACTACACATTACGGAGATTTTTTAGTTCCTGCAGGGCTAAAAAATAAAACACAGCTGTGAACTTAATGAGCAAAAAACATCTTAAAATATTTCTAATGGGCAAAGTACAATTAAAACGTTTTATTAAATAAAAATTTGTTTTATTTTAAATAATTTTGTCAATTTTAGAACTTTCATTTATTGATTGCATGGGTAAATAATCCATGCTTTATTTTTAAGCAAAATTTTACTTAAAAATCTTCACTTAAGAAAGCAACAGAGTTACAAGATAATTCTACAGTTGCGACAAATTTAATATGGAATTTACATGGGTTTTCTATAAATATGGTCTTTTAATAGAGAATAAATTTAACAAAATTAAAAACCCGCTTGTAATGAATTTTAAAGTACAAGACTTTGACATTATTCTTAATTTTTATATTTAAAAGGTGCTTGAAAGCACAAAAAAATGAATATTTTTTTCTTTTTTTTCTTATACCCTTAATAAATACAATGGTTTACGATTTCTCAACAATTGAACATGATTTTATACACATGCAAGATTACTTTAGTAATTATAAATTTACGTATAAAGAAAGGCGTAGTAAATTAGATTTTCTACAAAACATAACTAATGAGCCCGGCCATGATACTACGGCGCTTATCGCATCTTCAAAAGATCAATTAGTAGAAGTTAAAAATATTTATAAAAGCACAGATTTAGAGATTAAAGAACTCAGTAAAAATATTTTTGAGGAAGAAGAGAAACTTAAATCAATCAAATGGATTTAGAAGAACTTGCAAAAAACGAAAGTGTTCTTAAACAAGAGCTAAACAGGCTTACTAAATTGAATGAGACTACTTTACAACAAAATAAATTCAGCCTTGAATTAGATGAAATTGAAAAGGAAATTAATGAAACATTTCTAGAAATTGAAAATATAACAAATAACATTAATCCATCCTGTATTGAATCGAAGAAAGGAGAAGAAAAAAGTTTGAGGGAAGAGAGGAATGATCTTGCAACTAACAAAGGAGGCTAACAATTATTAACACAGAGAATTATATTGAAGATATTTATTTTTGGAGAAGCAATTATATTAATATTTTAGAAAAAGTGTTTGGGGTAATAACGGTGAATACATCAAGTGATAAATTTAATTTAAAAGTGACAAAAAATGAAAATGTCTTGGAGATTGTAGCCAGCGGAAAGGTTTTGATTGAAGCGTATATTTCAAAAAACCAAATACCAGAAACTATGCAAGTTTTTGACAAAATTAAAGAATATTCATATAAAATTAATGATGCAAAGCTGCTTTTTGCATTTTTCTTGAATAATTGCTGATATTTTTAAATGATTAATTTGAACGTTAAAAATTACAAACGTTGAGGTGTTAGAAGTTTCAATTGGTTTAGGTGGTTTATATTTAACGTATTTCAAAATATTTGTTAATAAATAAATTTCAAAAAGCAAAAAATAATAAAGTGAAGAATATTTATTATAGTAATTGGTAGAGACGTTATTCTTGGAAAAAAGGTATCTAATTAATAATATTTATAGCATAATTCCGGCAGTTATTAGACCCATAATAGTTTTTTGAAAAGGGGCACATAAAGGTATCTAATTAATAATATTTATAGCATAACTCCAGCAGTTATAATAAACCCCTAATATTTATTAGAAAAGGGGCACATAAAGGTATCTAATTAATAATATTTATAGAATAATTCCGGCAGTTATTAAACCCATAATATTTATTAGAAAAGACAAACATAAAGGTATCTAATTAATAATATTTATAGCATAATTCCAGCAGTTAAAATTAACCCAGGAAAAGGAAAACATAAAGGTTTTAGATTATTGTTTTTTATAGCATAATTCTAACAGTAGTTATTAGTTCCGAATATTCCCTCAGGAAAAGGAAAAGATAAAGGGTTTAAATTATTGTTTTTTATAGCATAATTCCAGCACTTATAATTATATACTCATTATGAAATTGAAAATGGTTAATAAACTTTGGGCACCTGCAGTTTTTTGTAAAACAACTGATCTGGAATATCTTGTTTCTTAATAACCTAAAAAATTTAAACCATAATTTTTTAAATAAACTTAGATACGGTTTAAGGTAATGTTTCTTGATTAATGTCGTTATCTGAGATTTAAAAGACATTAAGGGTTATCTATGTAATACGATTTCAACAATTAATATTAACCTTACAACTTTAAGCATAGCAATCAACTACACAGATGCAAAAGTTATAATGGGTTTATATATTTTAGCATTAAAATCGAGGGAGGCGATTTTCTCACATTCTTCGTGAATTCCCCTACAAACCATGTGAATCGTTAAAACATATTTCATTGTTTTTTCTTAAAATCCAAATTCTTTAATTAACTAGACCATCTAAATACATATGGGGTAAGGTTTTTACAATTAAATTTTAATTAATTTATAGATTTTAAATTATTCAAGATAAAATAAGTTGGGTTTATATATAAGTGTTATAATCAGCCAAGATTAATATCTTTAATGCCAATAAATATTTTAAGTTGTAACAATAATACTAAATACCCATGTTTACCACAAACTCTTACTTAATATATTAAAATGGATATAAAGTTAGATTTAGTAAATTAGCCGAATAATATTTAAAAACACCCTTGTTAAGATTATCTGCGACTATATATAATACTTTGAACTTACGTTTACGTTAAACTCATACGGTTTATATTAAAATATTTCTTAGTTTTTTAACTGTATAAATGTTAAGTGGAAATTATACCATATTTAGTGGCCTAAGAAATGGCTTTTACGATATTAAACAGCAATTACATGAGTAAAATGGTGATTTAACTCTTAACTAAAATATACCCCGACCTCTAGTTCTTTAAAACTATTTCTTTTGATATACGGCGAAGCCTCTAAAGGTTGGTTGCTAAAACGAAATAAGGGCGAAGACAGAGAATATGGCTGAAGTACTGGCGCAATTAAACCCTTTGGATTCTCAAAAATGAAAGATATTTTTATTTTAGGCTTTAAATTAATTATACTTGTTGTTATCTGAAGACCTATTAGACATTAAGGGTTATTTATTTAAGACTATTTCAACATATATTGTTGTTATCTGAAGACCTATTAGACATTAAGGGTTATTTATTTAAGACTATTTCAACAATCTTTACTTTATTTTCTTTCTATTTACAAGTTAATTATTTGTATACCTCCCTATGGCATTAGAAGAGATTACAAAAACAATTAATAGATTTGAAGGAAATCAAAGGGCTGAGCTTATAGATTATTACGTTCAATTAATTATTGAACGCCTTGAAGATGGTAAACCAATTGATTCTAAGAAAATTACTTTGTTTTTAGACGCGTGTAAATTTATTACATGTAATGAAAGAAAATCACTCGTAAATAAAGCTTTTAATATTAAAATTTTACAGATCAGAACTTATATTGTAGAGCACTTAAAAGATGATTATACAATTGAAAAACACCACTTTTCATCAATTTCTAAATGGATGAAAATCGTAATAAAAGAAATTTCAATTACCTTTAACCCACCCCTGATTTCAGATCAACTTGCATCAGAATTCCACACAAAACTATGTGATGAATTTTCCTTAATATTCTGTTCAGATGAAAAGTTTAATTCGGCAGGAAATCAATTGGCTATAGATTTGTTGGCTTATTTTGAAATGTTCAAAGATTTAATAAAAAAAAGAAAAATGTTAATTGAAAAAATCGAAAAGAATTTCTTGCCTTCAACGTATTTAGGTAAAGAAAAGATATTTGAATTATACTCAAATATGAAAAAATAAATAATTTTAATTACTTTTGCTGCATATATTCTATAACTCTACCCACTAAATACTTTTAAATGTGTAGCCAATGTAAATTTCTATGACAATGGTCATATATATAATGATGTAAAAAGTGTGCAGCAAATCTATTTTTTTAATTAAACCTCATTTTATTTAATATATAAAGTTGGATATATATATTATACTTAAATAAATAACCATGTTTACCTCAAAATCTTACTTTTAATTATACACAAAATATGTGTCAAATATATTTTTTAATTAAACTTCTATCTTGTTAATTAATTTTATTTAACAAAAAAGCAAAAAACATATAAAATGATGTGCGAAACGTGTATAAAATCTATTTTTTAATTTAAATTTTATCTTTTTTAATAGATTACCAGAAAACATATAAAATGATGTGCAAAACGTGTATCAAATCTATTTGTTAATTTAAATTAGATCTTTTTTAATAGATTACCAGAAAACAAATAAAATAATGTGCAAAACGTGTATCAAATCTATTTTTTAATTTAAATTTTATCTTTAAACCTCATTTTATTTAATTTACAACCAGAAAACATATATAATGAAGTGTAATACCATTAAAAAAAATTTATTGTTTTATTTTTTAATTTAAATTTTATCTTTTAAATTAATCTTTTCCAGACTTTTGGCAATTTCGTATTCGAACTCTTCCATCTCAATCTTTAAATTGTAATATTCTAATGTAGAAATATAATTTACAGCTGCGATTGAAGCAGTTAAATAAAACTCTTCTTCACCTTCCCAATCTTTTGACAGTAAACAATCACAAGATACACAAATTTTAAATCCATGATTACAATTTAAAGAGCAGGGTTTATTAACTTTTCTTTTAAAAATGTTAATATAATGTATATGAGCATAAATATCCTTTACATTACTCTTTATTAAGCAATATACTAAGTATGGAAAAAATGTATCTAATCCTTTTTCTCTGCCTATTTTATTATAAAGCTTCGATATACCAGTCATGAGATGAAATATTTTTACTGATGGAACGGTAGATTTTTCAATTTTTAAAAAACATGTAATCACCCCACTAAAAGATAAATCTTCTATTTCAAAATGTCTGGGTTTAATCCATTGATATATTTTTAATTTATCATTTGTTAAATTATTCATAGTATCTATTTTAAGTTTATAAGAATTAAATACGTTATCCATTGTAATTTTTTCAATAAATAGAATGCCTACTTCACAAGGTATGTAATATTTCATATAAATGTAATCATAAAATTGGTTTAAAAGCTCTGGATTAGTAAAAATCATATCTAAACCCTTTAAAAAGTCATCTATTGTACTTATTAGTGTTGTTTCTTGTATTTTATTATAAGCTTTGATACATCTACCTGAACAATGTATTTTCATAGGATTATAAACATAGTTTAGTTTATATAATTGAAACAGAAGTAAGCACATCGAAAGGCTATTTAATGATACATCAACTGATTGTGAAAACAATAAAGCAAAAGATAGATACAAGACAAAAAAACAATGTCTTTGTTATATAAAAATTTAATTAGCAACCAGATTTCAAACAATAATTGAATTATAGCTAAAACTGTTAAATAAATGTCTTTGTTATATAAAAATTTAATTAGCAACCAGATTTCAAACAATAATTGAATTATAGCTAAAACTTTTAAATAAATGTCTTTATTATGATTATCTAAAGACTATGTCTTCCAGCGTGTTTTTAAAGTCATTGTAGAATTAAAATTATGCTTTAAAGATCTGGGGTTTAAAAAGTATAATTTTTAATTAAACAGGGATAAGAAAGTTGCTCATGTAATTATTTAAAATTGGAATATAGATATATCTTGTTAATTTAATAAAGATATTGTCTTGTGCCATCAAAGATGGTGTAACATTTTCACTAAAAGAGGAATAAAACATTAAGGGTTTCGATTTAAATTATATTTGTTGTTATCTGAAGACATATTAGGCATTCTGTGTTATTTATTTGGCACTATTTGTAGCAAAGGGTATTAATCTCAATTATATTTGATGTTATCTGAAGACATATTAGGCATTTTGTGCTATTTATTTGGCACTATTTGTAACAAAGGGTATTAATCTCAATTATATTTGATGTTATCTGAAGACATATTAGGCATTCTGTGCTATTTATTTGGCACTATTTGTAACAAGGGGAAGACAGTATGGTACTGTCTCTAAATATAACGCCAGCTCAAGGTCAATGGGACATTTAGTCCTAAGGCTCGCCGACTGTCGGCAGAAGGATCGAAATGCTATAGGGGCCTCCCAGAGTTTTGTGGGCAACTTCTTTTTTGCTGTAAGGCAACCACTTTTCAATAAATCCGATTTTTTTTTTGTAAAAAAGGGTATTAATCTCAATTATATTTGATGTTATCTGAAGACATATTAGGCATTCTGTGCTATTTATTTAGCACTATTTGTAACAAAGGGTATTAATCTCAATTATATTAATATTCGATTACACAACAATAATCATAACAAGGGCATTTATTAAGTAAAAAGAAATGGCTATAATCCAACCTTTTTTTAATAAATACCCTGTTAAAATTATCTTCGACACCGTAATCCAGTATGTTTTTATAAAATAATCATATTGAGATTATTAAACGAAAATAAATATAAAAATTAGGGTTTTAAATAAAAAAAATTTGTAAATTTAATTATACTTTTCTAAACTAATATGCAGTTATAAAATAGTAACCAACCACACACTCACCTGCAAATTATTTTATTTTACTCTTCTATTACAATTTTTTGATCTAAAAACCATTTGTAAATAATTTCTGCTCTTTTCTGTTCATTGGGCAAAAATAATTCAAAAAATCTTTTTTTAAGGGGTGTCTTTATATTAAACATTTCGAGTGCCATTCTTTTTAATTTTATGTATGTGGGAAAGGGAATATTTAAAGATGTACAGAATTCAGTTTCTTTTTTTGATAACAATTTTGAATTATTAGAAAGTTTATCACATTGAATATCTAACATTTTTGGATGTTTAGATAATTGTAATCTCAATTTATTTTCTATTGCAATACCTGCAGCAAATATATTAAAATCGTTTTTTGACAGATATTGTGCAATCCACTTTTTTTTATTTATTGCATCCCCAATTTCATCTTTTTTCTTTATTTTTAATATTTCCGTAAGTTTACGATCTAAAATGAATTTCCGCCAATTTTTTCTTCTTAGTAAAATATTTCTATAGTTTTCAAGTAGAAATTTCTTATATTCAATGTCTAAATCTGTGTCTTCTTCTTCAAAAATAAGATTTTCAATAAGTCCTTCATATTCATTTAATATTTCAGAATCAAATTCTTGTCTTTTAGACATAAAACTAGCCACACAAGAATCATTTGGGTTACTTTTAATTAGATTTTGTTGTAAAAGTTCAGTTTCAGTTTTATTAATTATTCCTATCATATCAAATAAGTGGTTTTGAATTTCAATTTCATTTTTTGGATTTAATATTTTTGAAATATCATCAAAATTATCAAAACCAAATGAAATCATACCATCTAGAAGTAGTAATTCATCTATAAGTTTCCATCCACTTTTATCTATAACACAATCTAAATTTGAAACCACTCTATATTTATGATCTTTTTTGTGTTTGTCAATTTCAATATTTTTAAAAGCACAAACTATACAAAAGTCAAACCTACAGTCATCACATCTAAAATATGTTAATTTAGTCATTTTTCTAAAGCAAAAATCACAAAAAATGATAACTTCTTGATTATTGAGTGTTTTTGCAAAAGCCATTCTAAAGACTTCTTTTAAAAAATTTTATAAAAAAAACAAAAAAATTATAGGAATCAATATAGAAATCGAGGAATTAAAAGCATTTTTTAATTAATAAGGAGAAATATGTCAATAAAACGCATTTTTATTGTAGAATATTTATTTAAAAGTGTTTAAAAGCTGTTTATTTGTTAAAAAATAAATAATTTTATTGTTTATGATTTTATATTAATTTTATAAATAGATTTATTAGAGAAATTAAAAATAAATAAGTCTGGCAATTGAATTGATATTAATTTATTATAAAACAAAGACTTTTGATTAAAAATAGCAAAATACTTTGGTAGTAAAAAAAACATTTATTGTGTACAGAAATGACTTGTTTATTTAATGTTTATAGGAGATTTTTATAATCTAAAAGGAAAATAATTTATATTGGTGGGCGCATTTGTTTACCATTGCATATAAATATTAGGCAGTTCAATTCTGGTCGCAAGCGGGTCATTAGGAAAATAAACCAAGAGCCAGTGTATTAGTTTACCATTGCATATAAATATTAGGCAGTTCAATTCTGGTCGCAAGCGGGTCATTAGGAAAATAAACCAAGAGCCAGTGTATTAGTTTACCATTGCATATAAATATTAGGCAGTTCAATTCTAGTCACAAGCGGGTCATTAGGAAAATAAACCAAGAGCCAGTGTATTAGTTTACCATTGCATATGAATATTAGGCCGTTCCAATTCTGGTAGCAAACAAGTCTTTGCAGACCTATAACGAAATTCATCAGTCAGACATTCCATATAAACATGCTATTCTTTAACCAAGAAGACACTCTCAAGAGTCTTTTGCATTATCTTAGATTAAATGTATCCTTCGTTTCGGATTCAAACTCTTAAGTCATTTCAATACTTTTCATAATAAATAGAAATAATCTCAATCCATGTAAGTAAAAACGTAGCAACATTCATTTTTACCTAAAAGGCTAATAATAACTCTTTTGGCTAATAAAGTTAAGCCGGTATTGTATATTTATTTAATTTTGGTTAATTTTTTGAAAAAAACCAAATGATTTGAGTTATGTCAAATATGACAATTCTTGAATTTCCAAAGTCTATATTTCATAATTTAAAAAAGTTGAAAAAAAACTTAAAAAGGACAAATAATGAATAACATTGACTTAAAAAAAATCGGATTTATTGAAAAGTGGTTGCCTAAAGCAAAAAAGAAGTTTCCTACAAAACTCTGCGGGCCCCTATAGCATCTCTATCCCTCTGCCGACAGTCGGCTAGCCTTAGGACTAAGTGTCCCATTGACCTTGAGCTGGCGTTTAATTATAGACAGTAACATACTGTCAATAACATTGGCTTAAATAGGTACAATACAACTCTCAATATTTTTTTAATTTCAATTTTGGATGTTTAATAATGTTAAAGTTACGCCATTTCCACTAAATTCAATTACCACATAATTTAATTTTATGAAATCAGTGAAGCTAAATATGTATATTTAAAAAACATTTGGCCATTTTTAAATAATAATATTAGCTAAATTAATTAAGCAGAATAAATATTATTTGACATTAATTACAATTAGCATAGTGATATAATATCTTTTAGACATATTAAATGTTATTCATTGTAATTAAATAAATACACATTGATTATAAAGTTATGTATAATTTATAATATAAGTCAAATAATACTTTTTTTATAAATAGAATTTTTTTAAAAACATTTTCTATTTCTAAATCTACAAAGTTAAAAATAACACTTTTCTGTTTTATTTGTTGTCTCTTTCTATTTCTAGATCTACAAAGTCAAGAATAAAAATTTTCTATTTAAGATTTACAAAGTTAAGAATAGCCTCTTTCTATTTCTAAAAAGGTAAGAATAAAACTTGCCAGTTTTATTTGTTATCTCCTTTCTAATTCTTGATCTACAAAGTTAAGAATAAAACTTGCCTGTTTTATGAGCTGTCTCTTTCTGTTTAAGATTCACATTTCTCTATTTCTAGATCTAAAAAGCTTAGAACTGGCCCTTTCTAGTTCTTGATCTACAAAGTTAAGAATAAAACTTTTCTGTTTTATGAGCTGTCTCTTTCTGTTTAAGATTCACTTTTCTCTATTTCTAGATCTAAAAAGCTTAGAACTGGCCCTTTCTTCTAGTTCTTGATCTACAAAGTTAAGAATAAAACGTTTCAGTTTTATGAGCTGTCTCTTTTTGTTTAAGATTCACTTTTCTCTATTTCTAGATCTAAAAAGCTTAGAACTGGCCCTTTCTAATTCTTGATCTACAAAGTTAAGACTAAAACTTTTCTGTTTAAGATATACAAAATGAATTCAAATAAATTAATAAATGTCAGATTCCTAAAAAACCCCTTTAAATTTAATTTCTGAGAATCTTTCTTGGCTTTTTTGGCGGCTAAATCTAATTTCATTCCTTTTTTAGTTCCAATAAATATAAGACTTTAATAAATTTACAAAAAACTTGCAAAAGCCAAACTTTTAATTTTATTATTTTAAATCTTAAAAGCTGCTTATACAGGGTGTTCTTATTTAAATCCTTTATTGTTGTTTTTTTACTTTGCCCTTTAAAAAAATGAACAAAGTACAGACCACAAAAGAAAAGCATGAGGAACAACTTCTTTCTTGTATAGATATTCCTTACTTCAAGAATAATCCTGCTTATATTGATTTATGGAGGAGTTATTTTAGAGAGTTTAAAGACCCACAAGTTCTTTTCCTTATGTATCATAAACAAATAAGTACATACTTTCATTGGATTCACATAGAAATATCAAGGTATTTTTTATTTAAAAAACAGCCACAGTTAGCACATTTTGTTTTAGAAGAAGCTATTAATAACAATGTATTTAGCATAGAAAAACTAAAGGAAGCTTTAACTACAATACCTAATTATAAAAAAAAATATACAAAAGGTGATATGTTGGCAGCTTTAAATATGAAAAATCTTAAATGCTTTGGAAGGGTATGGAATTCATTTAGTGAAGAGATATTTTATTTAAAAAACCTCCCTGCTGAATATTCTACGTTTGAACAAATGAAAATTGTTGAATACGAAATGAAATTTGGGATTAGAGATGAGAAGGTGGCAATTGTAGAAGAGGGCAAGGTAAGCGATTTAAAAGGGGGAACTTTAATCGAAAAGGGGGGTTTAATAGCAGACGAATACCCAGACAGCAATAACGACTTAATTAATTTTAGCAATATAAATTTAAGTAATATTGTAAATAATGAATTACACATCATAAGTGGGGCTGAAGAACTCAAAAACCGGCAACAAACACCTAGCACTTCATGTTATAATACAAATCTAAGAAATAACAATAGTTCATTAAATGGAGACAGTTTATTACATGTGGCCGACATAGCAAAAGATCATCAAGACTCCTTCGATAAAAATAATTCAAAATTAGAAAAAACTGACGATACCAGAAATGCCAAAGATCTTTTAAAAGAGAAAACGATAGAATATGTTAATGATATTTTTAACGAACAAACTTCTGATTCCACAAGTTCCTCTATTATTGAGCAGCATGGTGAAACATTAGAGAATAAATCGGGCATGCAGGAAGGAACCCGCCCTGACTTTCAAATTAATTTTTCTAACGATATTTCAATTTTTGAGAACAAAAAAGCATCACTCGCTGTAACATTTTCAGATGAAGAAAATCCGAATAAAAAAATTAAAAGCGTAAATCACTGGTCTTCAGATATGTTTATACCTGCAACTAATGAAATAGCTGGAATCTTGGAGCATGGTGCAGAGTTGACGATTGATGGTTATATTTATTATGTACAATCGATAGAACCATGTGGATTCTCTTTAATTAGACTTGCCAAGTTGGATGACATCACAGAAACAATGTTAAATACATCATTTATATTAATAAAATCTAATGAAAGGGGTTTAAAAATTGCGAAAGATATTTTTAATTATATCTTGTGCCACCAAGGTGAAGAATATTACATCCTTTATGATTTCAATTCAATTTGTACCTTAAAATATTCTTTAGAAAATTGTAATTTAAATGTTAGAGCTTTTTATCTTATAAAAATTATTGAAAAATTACTTATTTTAAAAGAAAATTCTGTTATGATTCCTGATCCCTTAAACTTTTTTCTTGATCAGGATTTCGACATTGGGTTTGGATCTTTTTTATTAGAGCCCATTTCTATTGAGGAGACTGTTAAGTGTTTGCAAGATAGATTTAATGAGTTCGACATTTCCATATCTTTACCTTGTATATCACATCTTCAAGCTTTAATTAAAAATTCTGAAGCTAACAGAGATATCCTCAAACATAAAACGGCCCTTCTTCAAAACTTGTAGGTTTTAATTATTTACTTTATACAAGAATATCTTTGCAAATATCATGTGAATTTAAATAATAATTAAAAAATAAATCGATTTGTTTAATATATTTTTTAATTTAAGCATATAAAAATTTAATTAGGAATGTCACATATGATTTGTTAAAAAAGGTTGATGTGATTGACATTTACAATCAAAAAGATAAGTTTATTTGTTTAGGGCAGAATTAAAGTTGTTGTGTAATCTTATAACCGCTAAATTCGTTTAATGAAGCAATCCTTTTTTAATTGAAAAAATCAACTTTGTTGGTTCTCTAACGTGACAAATGTATTTAAAATTAAAAATTATTCTCTGTTATAATCGGTAATGATTAATACCCCAATGCCAATAAATATTTTAAGTATAAACATTATTACATTAAAAAGCACTTTTACTATTATTTCTAAAAATTACTATTTTATTATGCCGGGTTTACAATATTTAAAAAAATATCACTATTAAGAATTTATCATTTTTTTCTCTTTGTTTATAAAATCCTTTTTGTTAATATTAAAAAAAATACACGATTTTGAATGTAATATCTTTTTCTCTTTATTTATTAGATCCTTTTTGTTGACAGTGAGGTACTGTCTCTAATTAAACTCCTAGTTATGGTCAATGGAACATTTAATTCTAAGACGAGTAGTCTTTCAACAAGAGGTATTAATAGCTATAAGACTGTGTAGAGTTGTAGGGGAGACCTGATTTTTGCTGCATTTGTACTACTTTTAATAAATACCATTTTTTTTAGATCCTTTTTGTTTTATTTAAAAAACACAAATTTTGCCTAAAAAGTTGAAATTTTTAGAATAATGAAAAAACCAGAGCAACCAAAAGTCTTAATCTATTGATTTAAACTCCGAATTTATAAAAAACTTTGTTTTACATGTTTCATTTTATTAAAAACTCTTTAAATAAATATTAAATTTTTCCCAAAAATTGTTTGAATTTGTTTTCATATTATAAAAAGTGTTAATAGAATTTAATGACATAGGGGTAACTTTAACAAAAAGATTGTTTTGACAAGCATCATTTGAAATCAAGTTTAATCTTAATTTTACAAAAGTTTTTCTTAAAATCATAAAAACGTCAATACGAAATAAACATGGCACCTTTTTTTCATTTCAATATTTAAATCTAAATAGTTTCTAGATTCAAAATACATATTTTCACTAAATATTGTCATGAAAAAAATAATGCGTATAAAATACCAACACGAGTTTACATGGGCTTGATGATTTTCATACACTTTTTGTCTGATTTAATAAAGTCAAAGTAAAAAAATATAGATTGAAGATAATAATAAAAAGTCTATTTAATAAATATTATTGCTTTAAAAGCTAAAATCTAGTCATTTATACTTACAATGAATCTATTCAAATTACTCCTGTACCATTTAATCTAAACTGAACAAAAAATTCACAAGTATTACATTTGGTAACGATGGCTTTAAAAAATGGGCCTGTGTAAAACTAGACATCTACTCGTTCTTGTATTTTCTATTACAATGATAAATCAACAATTAATTTTTGTTTAATCTTTAAATTAAAAAATTTATTAATTTAAGGTTTTAAATAACTTTATCTTTCATTTTTAAGAATCTTAAGGGTTGCTTCCGCACGTTTTTTCGTTCTTCTTTGTCAGCTTGCAAATTTTATTCCGCCTATCTTCTTTTTTAAAACTTCGTCTTCTTACAAGCTAGTGATTGGATCTATGCTTCAAGCTTAAGCAGATCCCTATTTCATTTCTGTACTTCTTGTTGAATTACGGGGCCAAGGCTCTACAGGCTATTACATACGCAATAACTTTTACCTCATTCCAACTCATAAGAGCTATTTCGCTTGCCATTGAAACAAAATTTACCAACTTTGCCTTTGCCTCAAATTTATACTTTTGTGCTATTTAATCACATTTTACAATGTTTCTCTTAATAACATTTATACATTGGCTATTAAATCACATTTTTACAATTTTTCGTTTTCTTCTTGACTTATTATTTCAAGGTGCTTGATACCAACTTAGATTATTGATATATCTTTTCTCTTCTAGCCATATACAAATAAATCTCTATGCTTAAATTATTTTGTTTATTTAATCAGAAATGGTTTTCTATGTTAAGGAAACAAATCAATTTTTTCTTTATTTTGTTAATGTTTCAAAATACCTTTTTATTTTAGATTGCTTATTGTCTTATGGACTTAAAATTTTTAGTTTCTGCTTTTGTTGGGCCCTTAATGAGAAAAGACTTGTCTTACGAAGTTATACCTTCCCATTATGACATTTTTGTCAACATGGAGAAAGACACTTTTAATGGATCTGTTACAATGCATCTTACAGCTGCAAAGCCAGTTACATTCTTTAGATTCAATAGTAAAGATTTAGAACTCGCTGAGTTAAAAATTTTGAAAGATAACGCGGAAATATCTAATTCGTTTGTAGAAAAGGATGAGTTTGTTACTGTTACACTTGCCTCTCAAATAGAAGGAACCTTTATTCTGTCTGTCCTTTACAGTGCACCATATTCAACATCTATGGAAGGGTTTTATAAAAGTAAATACAATGAAAATGATTTATATTCGACACACTTTGAAGCCACAGATGCAAGGAAAGCATTCCCATGTTTTGATCAGCCTGATATGAAAGCTACATTTTCAATATCTATACAAGCACTAGAAGGTATGATTGCTCTTTCTAATAACTCATTAAAAGAGCAAAAGGGCAATCTCTACATCTTCAATGAAACACCCAAAATGTCTACTTACATAGTTGCCTATGTTGTTGGGAAACTTGATTACATTGAAGACAACTCTACTATTCCAATAAGAGTCTATGCGGATGCTTCTGAGAAGCACTGGGGACAATTTTCTTTAGATGTGGCAGTTAAATGCTTAGCATTTTATGAAGAATATTTTGGCATTAAGTACCCTCTTCCTAAATTAGATATGGTAGCCATACCATCATTTGCTATGGGAGCTATGGAGAACTGGGGGTTGATAACTTACCGTAAAACATCTTTACTTTTTGATGAAACTTCTACATCTATAAGATCTAAAAAGAATATCGCCGTTACTGTCTGCCATGAGCTTGCTCACATGTGGTTTGGCAACCTTGTAACAATGAAGTGGTGGTCTGATTTATGGCTTAATGAAGGATTTGCAACTTGGGCAGCTACACTCGCTATTGAAAATTCAATACAAGATATTTTGCCATCTGATGCTTGGACTAATTTCATTAATGACGACATGAATTCAGGTATGGAAATGGATAGCATAAAGTCAACTCATAAGATTGGTATTGAGGTAGAAGATCCTGCACAGATTGATCAGATTTTCGATGCAATTTCTTACAACAAAGGTGCTTCAGTTATACGAATGCTAGAGAATTGGTTAGGTAATGAAACTTTTAGACTCGGCCTTGTTCATTATTTAGATAAATTTAAATATAACAATGCAGTTACTCATAATTTGTGGGATTCACTGTCATATGTTGCCAATTTATCAAACAAAGCTGAAAAAATTGACGTTAAAGCAGTGATTGATCCTTGGATACAGAGAGAAGGGTTTCCATTTATTAAAGTGGAAGATCTTGGAGACAAGTTGCGACTTACTCAAGAAAGATTTACTCTAGGTCATGTGAAGAAGGACCAACCATGGCCAATTCCTGTTAACATTCTTTGGATAACGGACAAAGATCAGAAATCTACAAAAATCACTACCATTTTAATTGAAGATGAATCAATTGAAATCGAGAAACAATCTGCTGTTTATAAACTAAATAATGAAGTTTCTGGTTTTCACAGAGTGCTTTATCCCGATCAATATGTTAACACACTATTGAAATATAACCTTTCATCTGCTAACTTGCTCAATTTATATTCCGATGCTTTTGCTCTATCTACTGCAGGGTTTTTGTCGCTACAGAATACTTTGGATTTACTTGAAAATTTAGCACACGAATCAAATTATGATGTTTTATTGGCTGTTTTAAGCCAACTCCAATTTTTAAAGGGTGTATTTTTTGATAAGAAGGAAAAATTCGATTTTTTTAATCAAAAGATAATTGATATCGTTCGTGAGCGGTTTAATGAGATTGATCTTAAAGCGTTTTCAAATGATATTAACACTGCATCAACTCATTCTTTGATTGTGTCTAATGCAGTTTCTTCCGGTTACAGTAAGGCTATTGATTCATTAAAAGCTTCAAATATCTCTGAAATTAATCCTGAATATATGAGATCTTATTTTTGTGCACGCATTGATAGTGAATTTAAAAAAACTTTTGAATTGTATAAAACAAGTAAAAAGCCCGG
>NW_027518528.1:0-28803 GCF_051622035.1 Arctopsyche grandis
CCAAGAAATAAATTAAAAGTAAAAGAATAAAAATTAAATTTAATACTGAATCATAAATTCAATCACCAAGACTTTAGAGAGTATTGGCTTCGATCTAAGAAGAGATATTGAAGTAGATCATGTTCACACAGAAATTAAGAATATAAAAGAAGTATCATCGAAGATAAACATAAAAAAGATATTTATAAAATGTTATTACCTTAAATAGCTATAATATAACCCTAAGCTTTAAAGTGAACCTGCTGAATCTTAAAACAGTAGAACAAACTTTTATTAAATAAAGTTAGAAATATATATTATACTTAAATAAATACCCATGTTTACCTCAAACTCTTACTTTAAATAAAGTTAGAAATATATATTATTGTTATAATCGGTCAAGATTAATACCCCCAATGTCAATAAATATTTTAAGTAGTAACATTAAATGTTAAAAGGATTTAATGACATGGGGGTAACTTTAACAGTTATAATCGGTCAATATTAATACCCCCAATGTCAATAAATATTTTAAGTAGTAACAATTATACTTAAATAAATACCCATGTTTACCTCAAACTCTTACTAATAATAATATTATAATCAATTTGTTTTTTTTGTTTAAAGCAACTTAAAATTTTTTTATAATTAAACAAAGTGAAGCGTCCATTTGCAAAAGAGAAGAAGTTATTTTCTTATAACAAAAGGTAAGCCCGTTGATAAACTTTAGTCATAGACTGAAGGCTTTTGATCAGAAAAAATATTAATGTTATTGCAATGAATTTCTGCCAATGCGTTAAAATAAGATTTATATGCCTTGGAGAAGACAGTTGGTACTGTCTATAATTAAACGCCAGCTCAAGGTCAATGGGACAATTAGTCCTAAGGCTAGCCGACTGTCGGCAGAGGGATAGAGATGCTATAGGGGCCCCCAGAGTTTTGTAGGAAACTTCTTTTTTTGCTGTAGGCAACCACTTTTCAATAAATACGATTTTTTTTATATGCCTTGGAGACTAATTAACTCTCTGCTTAAAATTTTTATTTTTCTTTTCTTTATACATAGTACAACGCCAGATCTTTTTTATATTCTTGCTAAATTATACCATAGATTCCACATACTAAAAAATATAAAAAGTTGGATATATATATTGTACTTAAATAAATACCCATGTTTACCTCAAACTCTTACTTGGCACCCGATACGAGAGCACGCCGAAAAGGAGTTAATGATGCCCTAGCAGAACTATGGAAAGCAGAAAGCTATATGAAATCACGAAAGATTAAAGGAGACAATGAACAGATTAATTGGTTTGTTCGGGGATCCTCAGATTCTGTAATTCGCTGGTTTATGGAAATTCAGAAAGAAAATCTGTCATGGAAAATTTTTAAATTGGAATATATAATAGAATTTGGTTCAGAAGAAAACAATCTTGAAACATACGAACAGTTTTACCAGGGAGAGTTAACTTTAGGAGAGTACACTCGATTTAATCTACTATTAGTAGAAGCATTGCTTGAGGAATACAGCGAGATAAAAACATCCGAAATAATTGATGGGATGAATGAAGGAAATGAAAAAGAAGAAGTTGTGGAAAGGATGAAAAGAAGACCTAGAAGTATGCCACACTGGATATGGCTTAAGAAGATTGTTGAAAGAATGGATAGAAAGAAAAGAGCAACACATAAGCAAAAAGAAGCCCTCAAAGAAGAGGAGGTATTACCTGTCAATATGATAGGTATGGATCACAAAGACGTGAAAATAAAAGAAGCCCTCAAAGAAGAGGAGGTATTACCTGTCAATATGATTGGTATGGATCACAAAGAAGTGAAAATGAGAGAAAAGAAGAAGATATTGCTGAATGAGAAGAAGAAGCACAGCATGGATCACAAAGATGTGAATAAGAGAGTAGAAAAAGAAATATTGCTGAATGAGAAGAAGAAGCACAGCATGGATCACGAAGAAGTGAATAAAGAAGAAAGTGAATTGTTACAGAAAATAATAAAAAGATACCCACAAGCTACAAATAATGATCTAAAAATTAGAGATCCATGTAAGCTGGGTGTTTGTGAAATTAATACACCAGAAGGGAAAAGAGTATGCGTACCAGGACAAAGAAGAGTAGAACAAAGTATGATTGAAAAAACTAAAATACAATTAGATAAATTAGAACAGAGCGGAATAATAAGCAGATCAACATCAGAATGGAGAAGTCCAGTACGCCCAGTGGAAAAGCCAGATGGCACAGTTAGAGTGTGTACTAACTTGATAGCATTAAATGAGCTTGTTATAAAAGAAGATTACCCTACACCAATAATGAATGACTTAATAGAAAAATTACAAGGATCAACTGTTTTTACAGTGATCGATTTAAAAGATGGTTATTTCCAGATAGAAGTAAAGAAAGAACATAGATTTAAGACTGCATTCAAATTTGATAACAGATTATATGAATGGAATAGAATGCCGATGGGATATAAAAATGCACCAAGCATTTTCCAAAAGACAATAGACAAATTATTAGGAGATATGAGTGGAAAAGGTGTGGAAGTATACCTTGATGATATTGTTGTACATGGTAAAACACAAGAAACACATGATAAATTAGTATTTGAAGTTTTCAAAAGATTGGAAGAGAATAATTTGTGTATAAACACGAAGAAATTACAATTAGCCAAAAACAAGATTAAACTTTTAGGAATAGTAGTAAATGGGAAAACCCAGAAATTAACAGAAGAATCAAGAACAGATATAATGAACTATCCGAGACCAACGGATACAAAAAGTTTAAGGAGATTTTTAGGAAAGATGAATTTCTTTTCAGCATTTATAAAAGATATGAGCAGAATTGCAATACCATTGTACGAAAAAACGGGGAAATATGCAAAATTTGAATGGACGAACGAAATGGAAAATAGTTTTTTGAAATTAAAAGATAATCTAATGGAAGAAGTATGCTTATACTTACCAGATTACGATAAAAAGTTTATATTAGAGACAGATGCTTCAGATACAGGTTTAGGAGCAGCATTATTTCAAAAAGATAACAATGGAAAATTAGTACCAATACGATTAGCGTCTAGGAAATTGACAAGCGCAGAAAAGAATTATGGAATTACAGAAAAAGAATTTTTAGCTGTGGTCTGGGGAATAGAGCACTTTGACTACCAATTAAGAGGTAGAAGCTTTAGTTTAATTACCGATCACATCGCATTAGAAGCGATTAAACAGAAAGGTGATTTTGGGAACAAAAGAATGTGTAGATGGATTGAAAGAATCCAAGATTATGACTTTGATATAACTTATAAGAAAGGAGAAACACTAATTACAGCAGATGCGCTAAGTAGGATATATGAAAATGATGAAAATGACAAGGAAGAAAAACAAGATGAAATGAACGAGGAAAATAAAATTAAAATAATTAGGAACATACATGAAAAATTGATCCATAGAGGAATAGTTCCAGTTAAATATGAATTAGAAAAACAATTCAAGTGGCCGAAAGTAAATCAGCTGATTGACAAGGTAATCAGCTCATGTGAAATATGTAGTAAGAATAGTCGAAAATTAGGAGGAGGATGTGAATTTGTAAACACATCGGAACCATTGGAAAAAACAGCAATAGACATTATGAAAATAAGTGAAGAAGATAGTACAGTACTTGTATTTATAGATTACTATACAAGGAAGATGAAAATAAAAATGTTAAAATCGAGAACGACGAAAGATATTTTAATGGCTTTGAGAAGCATATTTAAAGAAGTAGGGACTCCAAAAGAATTAAATACAGATAATGCAAAAGAATTTGTGGCGAAAGAATTTTTAAATTTCTGCACAGATCTGAACATAGTGCAGCATTTGACAAGTGTGGAAAAGCATCAATCAAACGGAAGAGTGGAAAGAGCAATAAGAACCATCAGGGATGGATTGGCTAAAAGTAAAGAGTTAAAGAAGAATATTGAAGAAAGACTTAATATGATTGAGAATGCTTACAACAATACGCTACATTCAGGAATTGGAATGACACCTGAAGAAGCAATAAAAGGCGACGAAAATATACATGAAAAGATAAATAAAACTACGAAAAAATATGAAGGACAATTTAGAAGAAGAAAAAGAGAAAAATTTATTGTAGGGCAGCAAGTAAGAATTGCCAATAAGGAGAATTTGAAGACAAAAGGGAAATCGTATGACAGATTTCAAGAAAGAGGAGTAGTGACACATGACGTAGGAAACGATTCTTATATCGTTAAACATGAATCAGGGAACAAATTTAAAATTAATCACTCCGATCTAAAAGCAATTAACATAGCTCAGTAAGAGTTTGCTTTAATGCGGGGGAAGTTGGATATATATATTGTACTTAAATAAATACCCATGTTTACCTCAAACTCTTACTTAAAATTAAAAAATAATTGCCAAATATTTGAAAAAATTAATACCAACATCTGTAATTAATCCAATTAGCACTTTAAAAAAATTGTTAAATGGATTTATTCTCCTGGGTATAAAAGTGTCAAAAGGCTCAGATTAAATTGATTCAATGTATCATGTTTACATGTAGCAAAGAAAACTACGCCTATGGCATCTACTATTAGAATTAACCCTCGTTTACAATCACCAATTGGATTTTTTGAAATGAACAAAAAAGTAAAATAATCCGAAGTTATTGCTCCAACACGCGTAAAAACAAATTTTTCTCCAAGATACACAAATTCTGTTGATCTGATTTGGTTACTTAAAAAAGTTTCCAAGTCCTCAGTTTCATTTTCTGAACTAAGAAAACTTATAAGTTCAGGAATGTTCTTTGTTTTCTCCATGTTATGAGCAAAATGTATATTCTGTTCTTGATTCCTGTATATTTCAAGGGTTAAAAGACCAGGTATTTCATTGATTATTTTATCTGCGATTACCATAATCTCAGTTTCTTCGACCTCTTCATTACACATTAAGGGAAGAAAAAATCGCAACAAAAATAAATATGAAAGGAGATGACCAAAATATGTGCAGTACTAATTATTTATAACTTAGAATGTCATATTTTTCTTTATTTTTAGCAAATTTAAACGTTAATAAATATTTTATTTAAGAAATAACATTTTATGGGTTGTTTGAAGTTATCCTAAAAAACCAAGGAATTTTAATCATAAATTTTTGTTTGAAAATTGCTATTCTACTTTTAATTGATTGCCAATAAAATGGATCTTAAGATATGGTGAAATCGGGGGTTGTTGATCCAAAATCAAGAAGCTGCCAAGACATATTTTGTGTAAAATTGAAAATAATTATTGATTTTGAGCTCTAAATATAGAAAAAGTGTAAAAGAATATATTAAGTTGGATATATATATTATACTTAAATAAATACCCATGTCTACCTCAAAATCTTACTTATTATTAAGCCATAATTTTATAAATTGCAATAAAAAAAAATCGGATTTAATGAAAAGTGGTTGCCTTACAGCAAAAAAAGAAGTTGCCCACAAAACTCTGGGAGGCCCCTATAGCATCTCTATCCCTCTGCCGACAGTCGGCTAGCCTTAGGACTAAGTGTCCCATTGACCTTGAGCTGGCGTTTAATTATAGACAGTACCATACTGTCTAGATTTAGTGATTAAAATGATTTCACAACAACACTCTCGTTAATATTATGAATTATCTTAGATGCTATGTAAACTTTGTTTAAGCTCGAGATTTATAAGTCCTTTATATACTTGTCATACTAAAAAAAATAAAAAAAAATGTTGGATTTATTTAAGTCGTAGTTGATATTTGTCATACTAAGTTGTTTTTAACACTATATGCTCTAACCTTAAAATTTAATAGACATTTAATTAAAATTATTTCACCACTTTATATACTATTTCATCAAAAATATAAATATTTAAGAGATATGCTTGTTTCTTTAAAATATGAATACTTTAAGAGTTTTAATTTGATTATTAACATGCTAATATTAACAGGTGACAGAAAATATTTTAAATTAATTAAAAAACTGTCGTTTGTTAAATAACCGCCTTGAACAATTTTGTAGCCAAGCCCAAAACAGAATATGATAGAATTATAGAAGAAAAGATTGAATGATAGCTATTTAAGAAATAATAATTACTCTTGTTATGATTATATTCTCCTGAAAAAAAGAAATATAGAATTTAGATTGTTAATAAAACAAATTTTTTCTATTTTGATCTTAAATTTGTTATAAAAGAAATAAAAAAAAATTTATAAAATCATAATTTATATTATTAGCAATAAACACCGAAAAGAAACTCAATCCATTTTGCTCAGTTATTTCTATCATCAGTTTCACTATATTTTGTAAGATTTACCACACTATCAAAATATTTTATATCTAAAAACAATTCTGAAGTTGTTTTAAAATTTTTAAGACTCACCATTTTTTCTCTATCTGTCATCACCGCGTGTATATTAAGCTTTGCCCTTCTTTGTGCATTTGTAAGCAGCCCTTCGAATAACATTTTAGAGACACTTTTCTTTTGCTTTTTGTTAAATTGCAATTCTGATGCCCTTTGCACAATTTTTGCCGTTTTACCCATTAGTAATAATTCTTTTTGGCAGGTTTCATTATAAAGCTGGCACAAATGTTTAAGTGTTGCAAACTCTACCCCCATTCTATTAATCTTTTCTACCATTAAAGCTTCATTTCGTCTTGATTTAAATGTGGGATGGAATATTCTATCTCTAAAACAGACATATGGCTCAAAACCAGATTTGTCATGTCTTAAAATAACACGGCGTGCAAGAAAATTGGAAACTTCGTCAGATTTCGCTCCTAAAAAAGACGTTTTGCTCCCTGCCTTTTCTAAAAGCTGAAAAACTGTGGTGTCTAAATTATTTTTTGGTTTTTTAATTGGTTGAATTATACTTTCTTTAGATCCTTGGGGTTCATTAATTTTTGGTATTTCTGGGGGTTTTAATTCATTTTTAATTGTGCTTTGTGAATTAATGTTACAACTTATGACTGATAGATCATGTTTTTCTTCATTAGATACGGGTACCGTATCTAATATTAATGTTTCTTCTTGTTTTAATGGTTCTATAATGTTTGTTTTAGTCTTTTCTAGATCTTCTTTACTTGGAACGTATTCATTTTTACAATCACTATTCCATTCTATTTTTTTATTTAGATTTATATTTTGAAAAAACATACGGCTTATGTTGTTCACTTCTTTAATTACTGGTAGTGGGATATTACTACCACTCCCTTTTATAATATTTTGTAAATGTATTTCTTTTTCTTCATCTGCTTCCATTCCAGTGTCCCTTGTTTCAACATAATCTTCCAAATCGTTTTGAGCAAGATCCTTGAGTAGAAACACGGAATAAATCGAGTTGGCATCAATCTTAAGGTTTCTTTTTCTTTTTAGCACCATTGCTGATTTCGGGACTATGTTTATGTTTTTTAAAAATTTTACACATCGAGAAAGAAAAAAGAGGAAGAAATTTAAAATAAATCTACAAAACAAGTGAAAAAGTAAGGTTTAAAGGCCGAAAACACTTGAATAAATAGAAATAACAATTTTTTGGAGATCAAATTAAAACAGTTTTTCCAGAAATAAATTAAACAAACAAAGAAGGCTGACAAACAAATATAGTTGCTTTAAAAGGCAAGTCAGAAACTTAAATACGTTTAGAAATTATCTTATGTTTCTCCATTATGTTTTAAAATTTAATCCTCCCTGGTGTTATAAATTTTAATTTTATGGGTAGGGAATTCTAATAAAAAACAAAAAATGAAATTACTAAATAGAAACAACGCAATTTTTTTACAACAAAAACTTTGTTAAGTGATTTGTTGGCTTTGAGTTTAGTGGGTAGAATTACACAAATTTGACTTGTAATTATTTCTCTCTGTTATCTATTGGCTACATGTAATTGGGAGCAAATTAATTAAAAATGTAAGTTGTTACCTATTAAACCCTTGCTTATTTTTCTAATGTTATAAATAACATTTAAGCATTTCTTTAAAAAAAAATTTAAATTATAAATCTGTTTCCAAGGGCATAAAATAGAGAGTTTAATGATTTATAAAAATAAGAATTTTATAATTAATCTCTGTAAAGTAAAATATCTTTAAATATTTGAGTTCTCAATTTAAAAGTTCCATAAAAATCTTTCAAATTTTAGCTTTAATCGCACAGGCAAGAATATTTAGTGAAAATAAGGTTTTTATAAACTAATTCATATTATAGCATGGTAAGATGGTTGAATTTGTAAACATTGAGTTTTGTTAGAAGGGTATTTAATTTAATTAATTATATTCATCAGGGTTTATTTCAGAAAGCAGCAAAGATCTGACAAAAAACTAGGATTTAATCGATCTTATAGTAATATATGATAAAAAACAAGCACGCTCGCCCTTTAATTATTTTATTTATATTTGGGGTACCAAAAAGTAGTAGTAGGTGTTGGACGCTAGCTATTTAAGCTAGAATGATTTAATAAACTCTCTTGTTATGATTATCTTTGACTATAAATGATAATAGAGTGTAATTTCTTTATTATTAAATTTTTAAGGGGATTTACACTTAGTTGGATATGTATATTATAATTAAATAAATACCGATGTTTACCTCAAACTCTTAATCACATTAAATTATAAATCATTTAAATTTTACAAGATTATTTCAAATCCCTAAAAGTTTACTTGAAAATCATCACTAGTATCTATCAAGAACAAAAAAATGGAAAAATAGATTAATGGCAAATTAATCATATTAAGTTGGATATATATATTATACTTGTTGTGTTGTCCTCTATTAATATTATTTAAATAAATACCCTTAATGACTAAATACTTTAATGATGAAGAGCTTACGTCATCTTCGATGCCACAGGACAAATACATCTATTAGTATTTAAAAATAACGTTAACATGTATATCTCCTTGCTATTCATTCAAAAAGCAATTTACATTCTTTTCTTAATTAATATCATACTTATACATTTATCTTGTTAATATTCGCTTAAACGAATAAAACCGCACAATATAATAAGTAAGAGTTTGAGGTAAACATGGGTATTTATTTAAGTATTGTCTTGTGCCATCGAAGATGGTGTAAGCTCTTCATCATTTTAGTATTTATTCATTAACGGTATTTACTTAAATCATAATAATAGAGGTAAAACAACTGTATTCATGTTTTCTTATTAAATTTCCGCTATCTAAAGACCTATTAGACACCCAGGGTTATCTTTTAAATACTGTTTCAACAATAATTGTACATATTTGACGATATAAGGGTAATATAATTATTACTACTTAAAATATTTATTGTCATTGGGGGTATTAATCTAGGCATATTATAATAGTAATAAATAATAAGTCTTTAAACTTGGTGTTTTTTAATCATAAAAAACAAAACACCTTAATTAATTATTTAGATTTGTTTATATTTATACCCTTATGACACTATCCGATTATTATGAAAGGACTAAGAAAGCAATATTTGAACAAAAGTTAGAAGGCACTTATTCAGAGCCAAGATCATCAAATGTTTGTAAAACCATTTTAGTTGTTGGTGTGTCTAATATAATACTTGGATTATATCTATTATTCCACTACATGAACACAAATACCAACTCAACTATGTATTCTAGAGATTCTGTAGTTACGGTTTTTCTACCCAAAGGTAGATCTTATATTTATATAGGATTAGAAGGTGTATACCAGAACTATCTTTCATATACTAAAAGTATTAATTATAATCAATTGAAAGGGGAAGCTGTATTTAAGAACCTTAACAATACTTCACCTTTCGATTTTCTGGAAAATAAACCTTATTATCCAGCGGGAGCTATTGCAGCAACATATTTTCAAGATGAAATCCTTTTGGATAAATTGGAAATTAAAACAGAGGGGATTGCTAGGAAAAGTGAAATCGATTCTATTGAAATAACACAATATTCTGTTGATCAAATTGCAATACCAGAAAATTGGACTGAGAAAACCAATGAAAAAACATTTCCTTTAAATACAGTTGAAGAAACAAAAATTCCAATTCTAAATGAAAGGTTTGTAAATTGGATAAATTTGTCAGCCTTTCCTAGTTTTAAAAAACTATGGGGCATTGTCGACGTAAAAGAAGCAGGAGATTACAATCTATTCATATTCTCTAATTATTCATTTGCTTCTAATAAAGAAATTATTATATCACAACAAAGTATTTTCGGAATGCCCAATTATATTGCAGTTGTAAACATGTTGGTTATTGGATTCGTTGCCATATTGAGTTCAATTTATTTGGGAAATTTGGGATATTAAAAAATTAAAATTGTTAATGGGAAAGAATGTTTATTCAAGGATATTTTAAAGAAAAAATTTCGGGTTTCAATAAAGCTAAAGTTTGCTGTAAATGTTTTAAAAATTTTTATTTGAATTATGAATTAGATGAAATTGTATTAAAAAAATAAACTTTAATGTCTAATAGGTCTTCAGATTGAAACAATATTTGTTACTAGATGTGATAATTTTAAATTTTTTGATTTCCCATAAAAATTTTGTATTTTTCAATAATTATTTGTCTTAAAATAATAAATTGCCCATATTTTTTTGAATTTTCATAACCGTATATTTAATTATCATTTTATCTCAAAAAAATATTTTTGTTTTTTAATCGACTATTAACAATAATCACTAACAAAAACCTTGCTGTGTAATCTCGTTTTTTAAAAAAACACTAAGAAAACCTTAATAATTAAATACCTGTCTAAAATGACACAAGGCGCCCTTATTGATTAAATACTTATTTTATAAAGGGCTTACACTATCTAAAATAGCACAAGACACTTTTATTGACTAATTACTTATTTAATAAAGAGCTTACACCATCTTAAATGGCACAAACCTACCAAATAGAATCTATTCAAAATATTATAATAGTTTTTATAATTAGTATTTCTGTGTAATACACCAAAACTCTAATCGAAATAAATAACCCTATGTCTAATAAAAAAAAAAAAATGGTCGGATTTATTTAAGCTGTAGTTGTTAATACTTTGTTAGTTTTCTTCGTGCGTTTCTCTGTAATCCGGTCGGGGAACCGCATTGCTGCGTAAACCCCCCACGGCCCTTATGCCAGCTTAATCCCTCTGCCGACGGTCGGCTAGCCTTAGGACTAAGTGTCCCATTGACCCTGAGCTGGCGTTATAATTAGAGACAGTACCATACTGTCTTGGGATCTCTACAGACCCCTGCGCTATGCTTACGTAGGCTTTCTACTGCCATGGGAGTATTGTTGCCGCCACTACCCAAGGAGATCGGTTGTTTTTACAAGGCCCGATCACGGCCTGATGCTAGTCTTTTTATAGTGGAGTTATTACGACTAGCGCCCACTTTTGCGACGGCGTCCCGATTATTGTTCTTTTACCTACCAAAGCGAGGCTCGAACCCGGGCAGTTCGGGAAGTGAATCAGCAAGCCGACCACTAGCCCAACGCCGTCGTCTAATAAGTCTTCATTACAAACCTAATATTTATTAGTACTTGTAATCCCTGAATAATTAGTAAAATCAAACACACACAGTTAATAATTAAATTTTCTTTAAAATTAAAAAACCCTTAAATTATTTCTTAAAAATATACTTTTTATTTTTATTTAAATGAAAAAAAAACAAAGAAATTTTAATGTTTCCTGCAGAAAAGATTTCCCACCCTTCTAATTATTTGAGCAGATATCATAGAAGGTGCTTGGGAAGTAGTAATTTTTTGCTTTTTGTTTGACTTTTGTGGAACTGAAACATTCAAATTATCATCTTTTTTAGATGCTGCAATTTTTTCTTCTTTGTCTAAATATTTTAAAAATTTTATTGCGTAAACAACAAAATCTATAAATAATAAAAAGGCGAACACTGCGAAAACAACAACAACGGCGTAATTTTTATAATTAGCAGGATTTTCAATATAAATAAATTTTGAATCACTTAAAAAACGATCGTAAGCTTTTCTAGAATGTCCTAAAATACTGTATCCATACATTACAAGTTCTTTGAATTGCTTTTGTTCCATTCCAGAAGGTATTTTAGCTTTTGGTTTATTTAATCTTCTAAATGCCTTTTTAATATCTGAATCAGAACAGTTTTCACTAAGACCAAAAAAGTCATAAAAAGTAGCATACGGTGTTAGATTATGCAGTTTGCCAATTTTTAGTTGTAATGTGCTGTAAATTTCATTGTAAGAATCTGTTGCACACCTTCCTAAAGAGATTAAATTTAAAAGCATTGTTGGGGTAAAAAAACAATAAAAAAGAAGAAGACAAAAAAAGCAAGATGCAAAAAGTTTAAAGAGAGTAGTGATTACAAAATCAAGAAGTGTACTTTTTACATGATTTAAAAAGTGGGTTGTTTAGATTATCACATTTATTATAAAAAAACATTAAAATAATAATTATTTTTAAGAATCTCGTAATTCTAAAAAAACTGCTTTGTTTGTAAACATTTTATATATCAAAATACTTAGAAAAGTTTTAATTGAAATAAAATCCCAAAAACTAGATTTGATCTGCTTCTATCTACTTTCTGTAAAAATATAATTCGCGAAATAACAAATAAATTTAATTTAATTTACATTTTGTGCTAAGTTTTTTAATTTATAGAGTGCTCAGCACATAAAAACTCTGTGGCTAAATTATTCATCTGTTTTAAATAAATGAAATATCATTTCTGTCTCACTTGTCAGTTTTTTTTCTATAGAATCAAACATTGTCTCTCTTTTGAAAAAATTATGTATTGTTGGATCGATAGAATTATTATTCATAGGGTAAAGTAAAAAGAAAAAAAACCAGCAGAATTTTTACAAAATTACAAGAAAGAATAAGTTTATTTTGCAATATTATTTTAAATCTATTAATCAACAAGTGTTATGAATAATTATTTATATTATAAAATTGAGTGTAGATTATAATAATAATTAAGGTATTTATCAATTTTATTGGCTTAAATAGCTATAATACAACCTTAAGTATAAATATTTTGCCCTATCAAAGTCGAAATAATTTTAAAGCATATTTTCATATTGAAATAATGCAAAATATATTTAAAAAAATAGAATATTTAATCACTGTTCTTAAGAAAACTTTTAAAAGCATTTCTTTTGTTAGGAGACAAGATCTTGAAGAGGAAGATGATTGAACAGAAATTTGGGCGATGGAAGAAAAAATGCCGGAATTAACCTGGCGATTCTTAAATACGAAGGATAGGGCCATTTTAAAGGATAAATATACAATACGAAATGGAATTTTATTTAATAAATGTAAAAAACTTCTTAAAATTTCTAATTAGCACTGTTTATGTGTTGTGATTGGGAATGATATTTTGGTGCTTTTACCTCTTAAATCTTAAAAATTTGCATTTTTTTTTCTTAAAAATTATATTTTGTTACCGCCAATGTTTGTATCTACGAACTTAGAGGAAAGCATTTTTTCAATTTATTTTTTAATTATAGCTGCAAGTACACTACTTTCTTATAAATTCTTTCCTTTTCTAATAAAAAATGGAAGGGAAATGCCAATCATTGCTTTTAAACATAAGTTTTTTCTCTCTAATCTCCTTGGATTTTTTCAAAACACTCACATAAGTAAAAAAAACTTTTACTTTTTTTATTGTGTGCCATTTATTACATCTTTAAATACCAAAAAAAACTCTGTATTTTTGATTCATCCATTTAGAAGGTTAATAGAAACTTTGATTTATTCTAAAAATAGTCAATCTAAAATGAGTTTATTGCAATTTTTTCATGGATTAGTTTATTACTTTTTTCTTTCTATCTGCATGAGAAGGAAATATTTAAATTTATACTTTTTTATTTCATTAAATGCTTTACAAGGTTTAGCTCATTACAGAGTTTATGTTTTGAAAAAGAGAGAATATACGCATTATTACAGCGAGTTGTTTATACATTTGTTTTTATTATTTTCATCACCCACTTTTTCACTACTGTTGAACGTAATTTATGTTATAACATTTGTTTTTAGCTCAATAAAGTCAAATAAACCAAAGTGCGTATATAAAAAGGAAGTTTTAATACCACACTGCTAAATAAAATATCAAAATTATTCATGAAGAAGCAAAAGTGTTATCTTGCGCCTTAAGTGAAAGTATTTGTAAAAACAGGCTAAAATAAATTAAGCTGTTATAAGCAACATATTTTGTTTATTTGTTGTTTTGTACTCTAAAAAGCAAATATCAGTTTTAATTTCCAGGCTTAAGATATCTTTTGAAGACAAAAAAACAAAATATTTTTTTTCAAAAAGCAACTAAAAAACGTTAATTAAATATCAATATTGCTCCCAATTAATTAATATTACAACAAGAATTAGCAAAGAATGTCTTAAAAAGTTACAGGACATAAATTATTGCGCCGTGTATTGATATCCTAATATCAATTGTTCAAACTAGAAAAATATTATCGACGATTACTTAGTGGCTTTTTAATTATATTTTTTTATAAGTAAGAATTAAAGGTTAACATGGGTATTTATTTACGTATAATATATAATTCCAACTTTATAACAGGGGCTATGTGATTTATTTTGTAGCGTTTGCTTTTTAAGAGCCGATTCAAAATATGATCAAGATCTCATAATTTTGATAATCAGGGATATAAATTACACATTAATATTAAAATAGTTTGTCTTTTAAAAATTAAAATGTGCAGGCGATAGTAATTTTCTATAAAAGCAGAAGAACTGTCAGTTTTAATTGTTTTTCTAAAAATAGTTCGCAGGCTTTGAGCTGATCAAATAGATAAACTGATTATTAACTAATCAATAATTAAACAAAAGTTTAAACGTGGTTCTTAAAGAAATAATTAAGCTGAGAAATTACAATAAGGAGCTTGCTTTAACTAGAAATATTAGCAATGTTTACTTAACCATAAAACCAAAAAAATTTAATTAAAAAACATTTGAATTAAAGTTGTATTTTTGAATATCGGACTTGAATATTACAAAAAACATATTGAAAGATTATGTCTATTGACAGCAACCGACACATGAATTATGGTTTATTTGTTTCTAATGCATAGCATTAGTAGAGTCAAAGTGACAGTTGATAATCAGTAGTTTGCAATTAAAATAACACCGTCACCTGTTTTATAAACCGATTATTAGTGTAAATAAAATTTTTTACATTTTAGACCTTTTTTAGCGCATTCTGGATGGTTTTTTCGACTTATCAAGAAATACTCTAAGTAATTTTCTACATTTCAAAATGATGATTTTTTAAATATTTTTTGTTGAGTGCATTGCCTTGCAATGAATTTTATGTAGAAATGCTTTATTTGTAAGATTTTAATGTGTTGTTTTTGATTTTATAGTATTTAATTTATTTACAATTTATTTCATTGAAATCATAGGATAGCAATTTGTTATTTTTTGAAAGGTGACAAATTGGCAATTCACTGCTAAAATTAGAAAAAACTGAGAAAATTGGGTGGGTATAATATAATTCATGCTCTATTTTGTTCAGTATATGTTTTTTTTTAATAAAAATTATGTTAATTTCTTTGTATTAGTAATCTTTTAATTGTTTAAAGTCTTTGCCCCATGGTGCAAAATTTGAAATATCGACCTCAGATAAACATATGCACAGATTGTGGAGAAACTATAAATATTATTGAAGATCATAAAAGTGGATATCATGTTTGTGGCAACTGTGGTATTGTTCTAGGGGATAGAATTATTGACGAAACGAGTGAGTGGCGGAGTTTTGAAGATAGCAACAAATCAGATCCATCAAGAGTAGGTAGTGCTAGTAATCCATTTTTAGATGCAGAACAACTTGATACAATGATATCAACTGGTAAAGGAATGAATTCATATACACTCTCTAAAATTCAAATGAAGAGTTATATGCGTGGCCCACAGCGAGCTTTAAAAAACGGCTTGAATTTAATTCAAGCATTTTGTGAGAGATCAAATATTAGCAAAACAATAATTAATAGAGCCCAATATGTCTTCAAAGCAGTTGATTCACAAAAATTATTGAAGGGTAAGAATCTAGAGGGTGCAGTTGGTGCTTGCATTTACATTGCATGTAAATTAGAAAACGTACCAAGGACATTTAGAGAAATAAGTGTAATTACTAGTGTACAGAAAAAAGAAATAGGAAGATGTTACAAATTGATTTCTAAAGAAATAGACACTAAAGGAATGGTTCCATCGGGTGATATTGTTGCAAGGTTTTGTGCGGATCTCAATTTAAGTCTCAAATTTCAAAAAATAGCAACTACTATTTCACAGAAAACTCATGAAGTTGGAGCTCTAACAGGGAGAAGCCCAGACTCTGTTGCAGCGGCAGTTATTTATTTAGTTTTAAGTTTTTATCCAGAATTAAGAGATACACAGAAGGATATTCATTTGGTTACAGGTGTAACAGAAATAACAATTAAAAACACATATAAAGATTTGCTTGCTTACAGAGATCAAATATTGCCAGATGATGTTGTAGAAATCTTGACAAAATTGTGAAAAATGTGATTCTTGAATTGACTGAAACTATTTTTTTGTGTTTTTTTAAATTTAATTGTTATAATCGGTCAAGATTAATACCCCTAATGTCAATAAATATTTTAAGTAGTAACATTAATATCTAAAGAGTTCTTTTATATTTTCAATTAAACCGGTTCTTGTTGTAATTTGAAGTTATTTAATTTACTTTAAGTTTTAAACCCGGTTGGATTAAAGCTATTTAATAAGCAGCCCCTGTTATGATTATCTTCGACTGTTATTTCCAGGTATAAAATATAAATACAAACTTTTGCGAAATATTCAACAAATATTGTTGAAATAGTCTTAAATAAATAACCCCCAATGTCTAATAGGTCTACAGATAACAACAAATATAATTACTGAATACCCTTAATGATTTAATACTTTATAGCTTACGCTTTTTTTGATAACACAAGACTCAAATAATAAATTTTTTTGATGGTATTTATTTTACATTGAACTTAATGCATACTTTAAGACATTTATTGATGTATTATTTACCACATAATTATTTTAGTTCAGTTTTTTTTGTTTTTTCTTAATTATTAATCCATGAAAATTGAACTAAGATTTATAAGCTCAAGATCTGGCAAATCTATGTTGCTAAAGATAGAGGATAAAACATATGTTTTTAACATATTTGAAGGATTTCAAAGATACTGCATTGAAATGAAACAGAGTTTAAGCTCAATTTCATCTATTTTTCTTACAAATAAATTCAACGTTCCACCTCTAATAGCCACTTACTTGACTCTTTTAGATTCACATTGGGAAGGCTTAGATGTAATTTCTAATTTTGATGTGAATTTTAAAACTGTTCATAAATTTGCGTATTCAAAAAGATGCACAATTAATTTTAAAAACAGCCTTTCTGACAAATTTATTTCTGTAAGAATTATAGAAGAGGATGAAACATCAAATTTTATAATTTCTTTTAATAAAATAAGAGGTCGTTTTTATCCTGAAAAAATACCTGCAAATATTCCTAAACAGCTGTATAAAAAATTGATTTCTGATGGGAGTCTAGAGTATGAAAATAAAATGTATGTTTTTTCAGATTACAGTGATAAGGAAGTGCAATTAAATGATATTTGTTTGGTTTTCAGTCAAAATAACTTTGAAAAATTACCTGCGGGCTTACAGTGTTATTTTTGTTTTGATTTTAAAGCTTATGAATATTTGTGCAAAATTTACCCAAATCTCAATATAAATTTAAATCAAGATTTTAACAATTTAAAAGGCATTTTCTATATTTCAGATAATAAAAGCGTTGAATATGAAGGGTTTTATAATCGACAAATAATATTAAATGAACAAAATTCAAGATTCGTTTTGCCTTATAATTTTTCAACCGTATCAACGACTTTAAAATTAGATAATGAACTAAATACAGGAGATCGTTTGATTTATGATAAAAACAAGGGGTTTCATTTAAATCAACAAATACAAAAAACGCCTATGCCAAATAAAGAAATTATTCCCATATTTCCGACTATTCAGTTTTTAGGAACTGGCTGCGCTATACCATCCAAATATAGAAATGTTTCAGGGATTTTATATCAAAATGACGAAACTGCTATACTGTTAGATTGCGGTGAAGACACTTTTTCACAAATTGAGAGGATGTTTGGTAATCTCGATTTATTAAAAAAAATTGAAATAATTTATATTTCTCACTCCCATGCTGATCACATGCTTGGAATAGCAAAAATATTAAAAGAGTGCACAAAACACGTGTTTATAGTCGGACCTGATAATATTAAAGCATATTTAGAGTATTTTGGATTTAATTTTACATATGATGATATATCAATGGAACAACAAGATGTTTATGATATCGGGACAAAAACGTCACTTTCTTATATACTACACAAGAAATTTACATTTATTTCAACAGCAACGGCAAAAAATATAAGTAAAGATTTTTACAACAATTCCTATGAGGAATCTTCTTCTTTAGAAAAGTTCATAATTACGAAAAAAATAAATGGGTTCCTTTTTAAGTTGTGCGGTTGCATTCATGATAACAGTTCAACTTCAGTCTCAATATTTGATCAATCTAACGATAAAACATTTTCATATAGTGGAGATACAATTCCAAGTAGACTTTTTGCTTTTATGTCGTTGAACAATGATGTTTTGATTCACGAGGCCTCTTTTAATATTGGGCAAGAAGAGCATGCAGCTAAAACATTTCATTCTATAAAACAACAAGCAAATGAAATCTTTAAACTTTCTAATGCTAAACAATTACTACTAACACATTTTTCTAATAGAAACCAAAATGATGATTTTGATGCAGAAAATGAATTAGAGTGTGTTGGAGATTTTTACTCTTTTAATTTTACTTAAACAAAAATTAAAACTAAAATCAAGACAACATTTACATGACGCAGGCTTTAAACACGATTATATTTAACGTGTATTTGCCAAAAAGGTTATTTCATCACTATTAGAAACATATAATAGCAAATTAAATAAAAGCAGGATATATATTCTCTTGTGCCATCTTCTATGGCACAGCTCTTTGCCAATTAAGGATTTAGACAATAAGGATATTTATTTAAATTATATTAATCGAGGATTAAGGGCCATATATAATAGACTTTAATAAATACGCATGTTTACTTCAAACTCTTACTATTAATAAATGCATTATCATTTATTGATTTCACATAAAAAAGTACGTATTTTTTAAACAGTTTATTCTTTTTGATCTATAAATCAAAGTGTTGTGAACTCTATTAAATCTAAATGAAATGGGTTTTCTTTATGACCAAATTCTTAAAAGAGGTGGTACTTGCGCCATCTCCGATGTTAAAGACAGCGATTACATTAGAATGTTGAATTAAATCTAAATTGCCAGCATCTTCTGCTTTTAATTAATTTGGCACATCAATATTTAATTTAAGTGCTTAATAATTTAATTAATTACCAACAACTAAATTGAACTTTTAATAATTGCCGTAGATTATACTTATGTCGACATATTTTAATAACATATTGATAGTAAACAAAATACAATATTTTTATGTAAAATAGCTTTTCGTTTAAATATAGTTGGACATAAATATTATACTTAAATAAATACGCATGTTTACCTCAGACTCTTACTATTATTAAATCAAAGAAGTATTAATTAATTTCGGATTAAATCTATTTTAAGTAAGACTTTTTTATAATAAATGAAAATTTGTTACCATTTAAAACATTATAATTAACGTTTAATATAATTTAAATACTTTTGTAAAATACCATTTTTAAATCTAAAAAAAAACCGCAAATATTAAATAAATCGTTTACTTCTTTTTAGGAGCGGATTTTCCTGTCTTTCTTCCATTAGATTTAGTTCTTTGTCCTCTTACTCTGAGACCTGCAGCAAGTCTAAGCATTCTAATTTCTTTAGACTTTTTACCCTTCTCAATACGCATTCTAAGATCACCATCTAGTTTAATACCTACAAGTTGTGAGTCCAGGCCATCGATAACATCTTTTTGATGATTGAGCATGTAATCTGGAATTCCAAATTCAATTGGGCTGTTAATAACTTGTTGAATTTTACTAATTTCTTCTTGAGAAAGTTCTCCTGCTCTTTTATTTAGAGAAATACCAGACCTTTTAACAATTGCAGTTCCAAATCTGAGACCGATTCCTCTAATTCCTGTAAGTGCAAAAGCTGTCTTCTTGGTTCCGTCAATATTGGTGTTATATAAACGAATAATTTGCTGTATTTGCTCAGCATTAAATTGGGCTGCTCTTGGATTTGCCATGGGTCCTCGCTGTTTGAAAAATTTTACAGCAAAATTTTAAAGCCCAATAATGGCAAAGATTCTTACAAAGACATGGAAGCAATACAAATCAAAGAAACCCATGTGTTTATTGAGTGTAGAAGATAGGAAAAGAATAAGAGAAGAGAGAAAAGCAAGATCACAAGAAGCTAAAGGGAAAGCAACAACTATCCAAGATAAGAAAAGGGAATTTTATCAGAACTTGAAACAACAGAAAGAAGACAAAAAACTTAAAAAAAAGTTGAACAAAGCAAATAAATAATTTTTTAATATCTTTTAGTTGAAAACGGCTATAAGAGGGCCATTTATTAAATAATATTTGATTAAATAGGTATAATTTTCCCATTTTTTATGTAAAAACATAGCTTCCCTTTTCAATTTGCTATTTGTCAAATTTACTGCTGAAGATAATCATAAAAAGAGTATTTATTAAATAGTATTAGCTATAATCTGTCCTTTACTAAAATTGGACATCAGTAGAAAGTCATAAAGTTGCTAAAAAAAATTATTTAGCAACTAAATTTTAAATTTAGAAAATTTGTTTAATTCAATAGTTTTTTAAATTTTTTGTGAGGGTTTAAAATGTCTCCTTGAAATTACACCATAAAAACACTATGTTCAACATATTTTCGCGTATTTAATGATTTAAATGTTACATTTCTTTGATTATTTTTTTTATATTTTGTCTTAAAATCTAATATGATAATTATAAAAACTGTATTTATTTAAAAGTTGGATATTTTTAAAAGGATTTAATGACATATGGGTAACGTTAACAGATATATAATATACTTAAATTAATATCCATGTTTACTTCAATCTCTTTTTAAAAAATATTATTGGCACAAATGGCTAATAATCCACCTTTATTTGTAAAAAACGGCTAATTATAAAAAGATTTTTAGGGTGAAAATCAAAAAGCAATAATTATTATAGCAGATTTAGCTGCAAAAAAACAAATATTATCTTTTGTTGAAATAGTATAAATAAACTCTAAATAACAAAAAAGTATCAGATATAATCATCTTTTAAAAAATTTAAAAAACACGGCTTTATTAATGGCATTCTTATTATTTTAACTTACACAACAGCGAATATTGATCTGTAACCCGAAATCTATTTTTTGTAGCAGCGAGTTTTGGCAGGAATTAACGAAAATTTTATTCTTATTATTGCTTGTCTTTTTTAAAAAATATAATTTTGGCTTTACTTATCTTAATTTTTTTAGAAATTTTTGCTCCTCAAATTACAATGAAAGAAATATTAAAAGAATATCCAATAGTAAAATTAAATTGTACAAATATTCTACAACTCTATAGATTTCCAAATGTTCCAAAATCTTTTAAGCCCTTAGAGGTGAAATACAAGGCAAATAGTAAATTAACAGAAGTTAAAATTGAATTTCCAAATAGATGTGCCTCGGCACTTAAATTAAAACAATTAAATACTGAAAATATTGCATTTAGAGCATTTCCTTCTGAATGCAAATCATATTTTTATGCTAAAATTGAAGATGAAAAAATTGTTTTATATAAAATTCAAAATACTTTTTTATTCCAGCCTTTTCATTTTTATTATCAATATGATTATACGCCTGCTAAATTAAAAAAAGCAGAAAGTAGAGAGGAATTTGAGCACAGAATGAGAAGTATAAATTTCAAATTAAAAAATATTGAATTAGAAGAGTTTAAAATTCTTGGTTTTGAACGAGGAGATTTTATACCTAAAAACAAGGTAATTAAAGCACAAGAAATACCAGATTTAATTAAATACAGTATATTATCTAAGTTAGAAGTCCAATCAATAGAAGAAACAATAAAAAGAACAAGAATTGTTAATTTAAAACCACTAATAGAAATGTTTGGGAATGAAGATGCTATTAAATCAGCGTTGTTTAAAATGACTGAAAGATTAGAAGGGCGGTTTATATTAAAAAATAGTTTTTATGAAAGGAATTTACATGAAATACGAAATAAACTTTTGGATCTTTTTAAATCTCAGCAATGTTCTAAACCCGCCGAAGTTCAATTTTTAAAAAATGAAAAATGGCTAGTTGATGAAATAGCTGTTATAAGAAATGGTGTTTATGTTCTTAGGGGCTTTAAAGAATCTTTTGAATTTGATGATGCTTCTATTAAAGCGGCTAATCTTTCATTGATAAAAGAATTGCTAAAAACCCATAGAATTCTCAATTCAGCACAAATAAGTAACAGTTTATCCTTAAACGAAGATATAGTGAGTATAATTCTTCAAGATAGTAAAGAATTTTTTCACTTGTCTAACAATACTTATGCTTTAAATGATGATTCCTTTATTTTAAATCACATGTACAGCTTGTTAATTAATAAAAAGTCATTTGAAATGTCAGAGCTAGTCCACAAACTAGAAGAAAATGGAATTGAACATGACGAAGCTGAGCTATTAGAAGAGATAAAAAAATATTGCCTAGCCAGGGCAGGTAAATTTTACCTTAAGATTCTTAAGAAATAAATTTTCATAAATTAAAAGAAATTAAACTTTTGTTGCCTTTAAATTATTTAATTTAATAAATATTTCTTTAAATTGTTAAGATGTCTAAGTTATACATTTGGCGCACTATTTTTGAGCTAATTAAATTATCTATCTTGTGCACTATAAATACTGTAAATATATAATGGTAGAATCTTTTTTAAATATAGCAAACGCCTATTATTGATTGAAATAGATGAAAGTGTTTAAAATTAATACTCAACAAGATATTAATTTAACCAGCGTAACTTGGAGTAGGCAGCAAATTTGAAAAAGACGAATTAAAACATAAATTATTTGGAATCGATAGCCCGAGCATAAACGAATTCCCAATTATTAAGCCAGAAGTGCATACTTTGTTTCAATATTAAATTACGGGTTAGATTTTACTTTATAATTATTTAAGTTTATTATATATCTAATTTTGTCTAAAAATCTTATATAAATACTTAAAAAGTCAATTGTTGATTATGAGGTTAACTTGAAGATAATCAAAGCAAGAGTATTTATTAAATAGCTATAAATTCAACCATTTATTTTATAAGCTCCCAGAACAGACATTATTTAATAAACGAGCAGATTAAATTAAATTTGTAGATTGTGTTATAAATGAATTTTAAACGCCACTCATAAAAAATATTATTTATCGGGCTTCAGGTTATTCAAAAAATTATTAATTGCCAAGTCGGGTTAACTTGTTTAGCGTTTCTTTTATTTTTGATAACTTTGATAAATGTATATTCTTCGATCTCGCCGATAAATTAGTTTTATGTGCTTATACTTAATTATAAAGGTTAATATAATCGAAAATTAAACTATCAATATTTGTATTTTTTCTTTATATATATATTTACTCCTAAAACAAGAGTATGTCTAATGTAGTTTTCATTTCAGGTGTTTATTTAGTGCCTCTGGACTTATAAATTATTCTTCATGGTTTAATTTTAGCTATTTAAGTCAAAACTATTTAATAAAAGTAAGAGTTTGAGGTAAACATGGGTATTTATTTAAGTATAATATATAAAACCAACTTTTAATAAATAACCTTGTTATGATTATCTTTGACTTTCACTAGTGTCACTCTTTATAATTATTTTATTCTGTAAAATTTTTACTAAAAATTTCACCCTGTAGAATGGAGATGAAAAGATTTCTAAGAAAGAGAAGAGTGTCACACTCAGTCACACCAATTAACCCAGAAAAAATTGTTAGAAGAAAGACATACGCCCTTTCTGAGAACAAAATTATGTCTAAGAAGATTGCACAAGAAGTTTGTGGTTTAAGCCCATATGAAAAGAAAGCAATAGATCTTTTAAAGAAAGATGAGCCTAAAAAGGCAAGAAAATTCTTAAAAAAGAGACTTGGATCAATGTCTAGAGCAGAGAAGAAATTCGAAACTTTAATGAGATATTCTAAATAAATTTTAAAGCAAAATCTTTAAATAAAATTTTTCTTTTATAATTTTGTATTGGTTATTATTTTTTTACATTATAGAGCATTTAATTCTTAAATAGCTGTTTATTATGATTAAGAGAATTTCATAAACGTGTTTGAAATTTGCATATAACACTTATTTGGATGGTATGTTTTCTTATTTGAATTCAATATTGTGAATAAACCTCAAAAGAGAAATATTTTATAAACAAAGTTATAATAATAGTTGAAAATATAAGGGGTGATTGCTTCTTTTGTGTACTATTTTAATTTTTAGTTAATATCACAAGCAGTTTTAAATGCAATTAAAAAATTTTGAAACTACACAAAGGCGGCCGGTCTACTACTTTTTTTTATAAAAATGTTGAATTTGGGTATTCGACTTCTCAGAGGGATATTGAAATTAAATAAAATCATGTGCTAGAAAACAGAACTTTTTATTGAATTTTGTTAAAGAAAAACAAGATTGTAAATAGATTTTAATGACATAGGGGCAACTTTAACAATAAACTAAATTTTTTATTTACAATTACAAGATTAGTTTGTAGTCTATTTATGTTTTACTCAAATACAAATATGATATAGTAGTTTTCAGATTGCTTGTTTTTTAATAAATTTTGAAGAAAAATCCCTTATGAAATGCATGTGGTTGGGGTGTAATCAAGAGCCGGAAGACATGAAAGAGCATATTGAAACTCATGCTAGGCGAACATCGGGGTTTTCTTGTTCCTGGCAAGGATGCCCGAAAGAAGATGACCAATTTAGTAAATCATCTTTTGGCCCACATGTAAGAACACATGCTGAAAACAGACCATTTAAATGCTTAAAATGTGAAAAAAGTTTTACAAGAGCAGATGCTTTGAACAAGCATATAAAAAGACATGAGGCCGGAGATAAAGTTATTCAACAATTCATAAATAAATGTTTTTATTATGATGAACTAAGAGAATGTGAAGAATTGAAAACAATCGAGCTGCTTCGTGAAAGACAACTCGAGATAAATTGCCATAGAGTGCTACATTTGAACTTAACAAACGAAAATGAGTTTGATAGTTGGAATAACTACTGTTGATCACAGAAAAGACATTTATTTTGAAATATTCAAAAAATACCGAGAATTATAATCACTAAATAAAACCCCGAATTAATCTCAAAACGTTGTTATTTTATTAAAAAGCCTTTTTTTTTATATAAAAAAACATTACTGTATTAATTTAAGTTATAAAAAGTATAAATTTATAAGCATATATGTTGTTATCTGTAGACCTATTAGACATTAAATGTTATTTATTTAAGACTATTTCAACAATATATATTAATTATAAATGTGATTAATAAGAAAATATATAGCTGTAATAATTATTTTTATTGCCCAGGAATAATCAAAAAAAAATTTATAAAAAGGAATTAATTGTAATAATTATAATCCAACCTTAAGTATTTTTAGAATGTGAAATTTTTAAATTCAGAAACAAGAATAATCAATGGCCATGTCTTGTGCCATCGAAGATGGCGTAAGCTCTTCATTATTAAAGTATTTAGTCATTAAGGGTATTTATTTAAATAATATTAATAGAGGATAACACAACAGGCCAAAATCATAAAGACATCAATGATTTATTGTAATAAAATCAATAATGTGACATTTAATAAAAGAAATCCCAAATTTATTTATTAAAAACTTCTAAAAAATGCACGATACCATGCTATCAAGATATATAAAGAGGTTAGCAACTTTTACCCAATTTAAGCACATCGATCTATTTTTTCATAAAATATTTACTTTTGACATTTACGTATTTCGTTTTGACAGTGTTTTAATTTATTTCATCTTTAGAAATATCTAAATTAAGTCTAAAGAAAAATTTGAATAAATAAATACCATAGAAGAAATTATCACAATTTTTTTTGAAAACACGAAATATCCTTATCTTAGGCCATAAAGATGGCGTAAACACTTCATTAATAAAGTATTTAATTAATATTGGGATTTAATAATTATATTTATAGTCGAATACAGAACACTCTTAATTATTTCTACATTAAAAAATAGTGTTTTTTATAAATCTGTTAAAGCACTTTTATAAATGTTTGAAAAATTGGTTAATTCTTGTATTTGCTGTTTAAATTTGTTATTTTTACATTTTTAATTTTCCAATACTAATTTTGAAACACAAACAAATTCTTTTTTGATCTAGACAATTGATAAATAAAACATCAAATCAAAACTTTAGAATAATTTTTTATGATAATTATTTGGTGTCATGTTGATTTTTAATCTGATTAAATAGTATAAATAAAGTAATATGATTTAATTTTGTGATTTAAATAAATTAAAAGGACAGATTAAAAACACATGAGATCTAAAAATTTAGATGAGAACCCTAAATAGCAAACCATCGAAATTCTTATTTAGGAAAAATTAATTGACAGTATTTATTAAAATAACTTAAGTTGAAAAGTATTTCAAAAAACCAAGAAATTACCCTTATAAAACCAAATGTTTTGTTGACAAAAAATTTAGGAGCTAAGAGGGAGATATTATACAGGTAATAATAGTACAACCATATTAGAAACTCTTAACTTCCAACTTGCTTCTTACTCTATTTGATGAAAGTATGAGAATATCTTTTCTAATCTAGACCTTAATTTGAAAGAGAAATAAAGTTTAACATGTGTTTGTTTTGAAACACACATTTAATGAACTTCTAAATTTCATACTCCTAGGCTTTGTATCTAGCACTTTTTAAGATGAGATATTAATTTGATATAATAGTATGTTTGTGCTAAAGGCGAAAGTAAACGTATTAAATAGTTTCAGTACATTGGTATGGGTGATCTTTGTTTTCCAGCAGATAAAGACATCCGGATGCTGATCACAAAATTCTTATCTTATTCTTGTCCATCTGTAGAAGAAAGAGTATTTTTAAAACCTATGATCTAGATTACTTTCTAAAAAACCATTTTGTTTAGAAGAGTTACATTGCTAAATTAAGCGCTAATTTAACAAAACTTTCTGCAGATAAATAATACATACGATTAAATATGTTTGAAAAATTACAGTGGGTGATTTATTTGAGCCACCGCTTTGTAAATAAGCAAGGAAAAAGAAATGATTCCAGCGCTTGATAAAATATCTTCTCAAATTTGAAAATTTTAGGGAATCTATTTGTTTGAATAAAATATATGAATTTATATTTTGAAGTTCTATATCGCCATTCAATTATCCAGAAACTAGCTTCAACTACTTTATTTATCCTGCTACACATTATTGTTATAATATGTTCGATTTGTTTTTTTAAATAATTAGAACTACAATTTAAAATCCGGACTTTTTTTTTTATCGAATTAGTGTATCTAAATTTGTAGTTAAAAAACCTTAATGCATTTAAAACTACACAGCTTAAGAAATTTTTACCTCAAGAAACACAGATTTGGGGTTAAGGAGTGCTTAAATTACCGTTTAATTTCATTCTTTTTGTGTTAATTGAATATAGGTTTATCTCTTTTATTTAGCCTTTTTTTTCTACCGGTGGTTTATAACTTAGTTTTTTTGCATGACAAATTAAAAACACCAATTTGTTGTCTAATAATTTTCGTGGCACTGTTTCAGTTCCACGGGTTTCAAAAAAATCTAATGTATTTTGAATCATCTTTTCACGTCTTGCTTTTCTTTAAGACTTTTTATACTTGATCGTTTTTCGAGACAAGATAATGTATATTTTTTCTGTAATAAAGCAAATTCTTGATGGGATTTAAAAGTTATCCCGCATTTTTATACTGCGGAATAGGTTCACATTTGAAATAGTACATCAGTTAAATCTAAAGTTTTCCGTACTTTCTAATTCTTTTTGGACTATTGTGTTAAATTTAAGTTTTTAAAGTCAATAAAGCCTGCCAAAATTATTCTGTCCCTCATAACTTTTTGTCAGAGTTATGGTATTTTTGTTAAAAATTCTTAGTTTAAAATTTAAACACGTTTTAACCACACATGTCGATGTTAAAATGTTATAGGAATATCATTCAAAGGCACCATCCCCTTGTTTTCGCCACACTCAGTCTTGCTCTCATGCTTATGAGCAAGTGGCGAAACATCGCTTATTATCTTCTTGCCATTTTCCCTGAAATATTGCCCGAACTCCTCTTTAAACATACGGCCAATTTCAGAGTAGCAATAAAAACATCCAGAGGGCTTTTTAACTCGTTATTTTAATTTTCAAGCACATCTCTAAGAAGACCGAATCATTTTCACTGAGTTTAGTGTCCTTCTTTTTTAGATAATTTCAGGGAGATGATGTGGAAAAACACCTACTATCTTGTTTTGGCTCATTGTACTCGGATAAGCTACTCTGAAAAAGTTCAGAGGATGTAGTTCTCTCTTAGTACTCCCAAGTGGTACCACTCCTAAACCGCAGTTACTGAATGTTGCATTGCTTACTGTTCGCTTAAACTTTGCTAAGCCAATAGTCGCAGTGTTTTCATACCGAAATATCACCCAATCTATCATCTCTGGTAGTGTTGTTTCCGCTTTTACCATATGTTCACTGTGCCTGAAAAACCACATGACTCTTTGTTGATTTTTCAAATTCTA
>NW_027518529.1:0-28661 GCF_051622035.1 Arctopsyche grandis
GTAGCATAAAGTTTGGAAACCGCTGATTTAATCCAAACTAAAGCAATTAATAGGTTATTGTAAGAGAGATTTCAAACTGGCGTAGTATTACGCGTACTCGAATACCTGATGCAACAGGTGTTGACAAGATTGCGATCGCATTAATTATAAATATCGCATTCTGCTAGTAAACAATAGCCAGTTTAGGAAAACTTCTTGACCGACTCGATGTGTACGCTTTTTAATACATACATACATATTATTGTTTTATACAGACAGCGTGTTGAATGAGCCTGACACAAGCGTACCGATCATGGAAAACGAAGAATTCGTAGGCGTGTTCAAACTGGAGTTGAAGAAGCACAAAATCCTATACAGGGCTGAGATTCAAGGGCTTCTGTCTACCGAAGATATACCAACCGGGTTGGATGAGGCTGGCAATATCGCCGAATTGAACCAGTCGGAAATAATCACCGTTGAAACCAAGAACCTATTCATCAACGATGTCCCGTTCAGGTGAAAGTTTAACTCGTATTATTCCATTTAATTTACATATGAATGTGCAAGGCGCTGAGATATTTATACTTTTACTCGTCAATATCTGACCTTTCCCGAGTGTGTTTTTATCTATTGTTGTATTTTAACTATGTCTTCCTATCGTTTATCATTGTTTAGCAATTGCGCTTGAATGTCGCTGCGTTATGTATTACTATTTTTTTGATATTTCCCTACATATGTATGTACATATGTACTCCTGGCGAAAGGATGAAAATCAGTAGTAGGGGGCGCGACTTAGAGCCCGGCCACACCGGGTGACTCTGTGGGTGCCTTTGTTTGCCGCGACCAGATCAAATGTACGCAGTTGTATGGAGCATGCCACACCAGGCAACTCACCGGTTGCCTACGTTCGGTCTGGTCAAGGTGGTTTTATTGCGATCCCTCAAAATGTATGGCGTTTAGGGGTTTCAAATCCGAATATTCGAATACTTTTTATACGAACTTATTTTTATATTTTCAATCTACAGCACATTTAGTTCCATTTGATGTTCCAAATTATGATTTTCTTCAAATTTTAATAATATCTTGACCTTCTTAAAACTACAAATAAAAAATTTAAAGCTAAACTATTCGATATTTGAATATATTCGAATATTTGGACATCCACACTACCGATATTTGTTCGACATCAGTTCATATCCGTTCCTCATATTGTCCGATATCAGTTCCCATATTGCAACCACAGGTTGCAATATGGGAACTGGATATGGAAAATTCGAGAATATCGGGTGTAGATATCGGTAGTGTGGACGTAGCCAGTGGCTTTTCCTACATTTATGGTACATAATCAATACAAAGTTGTTTGTTAAAGTATTCACAAAGCGCGCAATGTTGGATTGCATGCCTTATTCGGAAATGCGAAGAAGGTGTTCATGGGAACCAGAGATGATGACGGATTCATTAGCGAAATTATCAAATATGATTTGAAGGATTTGGAGGATCTGGGATCTGTAAAAAATAATACACATTTAATAATACGCATGCTCTTATGTATGTGTGTGTGTGTTTTAAATTAAAAGCTAACATTTCGCAGAGCTATTGGAAAACCGATGTCATGATGACGTTCAGCGAGGCATTTTTCAGCTTTGTGAAGAAGAGCTTTGCCATCAAGTACATGGAACTTCCTGGCCTCGAAACGGATCTCAAGAAGCTGCCCCATATTCAGTTGTACTTTAAGAAGGTCCCGTTACATACTCTGATGCTCGTCGATATGCCGCAGGAGATGCATTACGATTGGGTGCCCAAGTGGTACTCGGATGGTCTGTAAATTGGCCACTTCGATTATTCCCATTCACAAATAACCGCATGTCTCAAGTTTATCCGGCTCTCCTGAATTTATCTACATATATGTATAATCAATTTGTTAAATGTTCCTTGTTGTCTTGTATTAGATATAATTAGATATAATATAATAGATATAGTCTATGTGCATTGGTTGAAGCTTTAATTAGTTAAAAAATATTATCATCGATGCGATGCTCTTTAAATGTTTATATGTATGTATGTATTTCGACAAATTGTCACGTTTTGGAAGAAGTATACAATTTTCGTTAATTTTTCGTTGAAATATGTATGTATATGAATAATAAATCAGTAATATGTGGGTTCAATTATGGTAAAAGTGTTTTGTTTTTTTGTTCTTTTTCTTTCATATTTTTATGCTATGCATATTAGACTGTGGTTAAATTTTACAATGAAACTGTATTTGATTGCAAAGTGAGCTGACTTCACAATATCTGTCATCTTATCCCATTAAAATAGGGATAGGAAAAAGTCCATGAAAAGAGTGGAATTTACTTGACTCACATTTACCTGATAAAGTTTTTCTCAAAATGTAATCTAATCTATAATTTGGAAAGAGACTTTGTATGTATCCTTGGTCGTCGTTTTCGTCGTTTTCGTCCGTAGATCGGTGACGTCATCGAACACGTGATTCGATTTTTTTTTTTTCGATCCATGGGCGCCGATTTGTTTTTTTCGTTTCAATGGATTCAATGGAGTAGCTTCATGGGGCCCCGCCAGGGGCGCCACAAGGGGCGCAGCCCCGTGGGGCCCCAGCCTCATGGGGCGCAGCCCCATGGGGCTCAAAAGGGGGCGCCACAAGGGGCGCAGCCCCGTGGGGCCCAGCCTCATGGGGCGCAGCCCCATGGGGCTCAAAAGGGGGCGCCACGAGGGGCGCAGCCCCGTGGGGCCCCGGGGGGCCCAGCCTCATGGGGCGCAGCCCCATGGGGCTCAAAAGGGGGCGCCACAAGGGGCGCAGCCCCGTGGGGCCCCGAAGGGGGCCCGGGGGGCCCAGCCTCATGGGGCGCAGCCCCATGGGGCTCAAAAGGGAGCGCCACAAGGGGCGCAGCCCCGTGGGGCCCCGAATGGGGGCCCGGGGGGCCCAGCCTCATGGGGCGCAGCCCCATGGGGCTCAAAAGGGGGCGCCACAAGGGGCGCAGCCCCGTGGGGCCCCGAAGGGGGCCCGGGGGGCCCAGCCTCATGGGGCGCAAGCCCTAATAGGCATTAACTAAGGGGGGCGAAGCCCTAGACGGCAATTAATCATGGGGGCGCGGAGGGGCGAAGCCCTAAAAGGCAACTGATCATGGGGGCGAAGCCTTAGACGGCATTTAATCGTGGGGGCGCGGAGGGGCGAAGCCCTAAAAGGCATTAACTAAGGGGGGCGAAGCCCTAAACGGCAATTAATCTTGGGGGCGCGGGGGGCGAAGCCCTAAAAGGCATTAACTAGGGGGGGCGAAGCCCTAGACGGCATTTAATCATGGGGGTGCGGAGGGGCGAAGCCCTAAAAGGCATTAACTAAGGGGGGCGAAGCCCGAAACGGCAATTAATCTTGGGGGCGCGGGGGGCGAAGCCCTAAAAGGCATTAACTAAGGGGGGCGAAGCCCTAGACGGCTTTGAATCATGGGGGCGCGGAGGGGCGAAGCCCTAAAAGGCAACTGATCATGGGGGCGAAGCCCTAAACGGCAATTGCTCATGGGGCGTGGAGGGGCGAAGCCCTAGAAGGCAAAGGCTCAGGGGGGTGCCGAGGGCGAAGCCCTAGAAGGCAAAAAAAAAAATTTGATTTTTTTTTTTGATTTTTTTAAATTTTTTTTTTGATTTTTTTTTTATTTTTTTTTTTGATTTTATTTTTTATTTTTTTTTAATTTTTTTTTTTATTTTTTTTTTAAATTTTTAAATTTTTTTTTTTTTTTTAATTAAATTAGCTTAGTCATGTTTAAGCGGTTTATATTATAAACACTGAGCGAAGCCGGGTAATACAGCTAGTAACTTAATAAGCAGCTATTACTTCCAACTTACATATTTAATTCGTCACATTTCATTCATAAATTATGTACATCAAAAATAAGTGGTGCGGAGACTTTTGCCTCACTTGTATCTACATATTATACATATACACATATGTAAAACTAAATTAGAGTTGTTTTTGTATTTTTTTTTGTAATTACAGACTTGAGACGTTAAAAATTCCAAAATAAATACTGTTTGACTGTAGTTTTATTATTGAAATAGAGACAAAATTAGCTAACAAACCAATGCTGTATAAAAATATGTGTAAAATAAATTTTATAGCAAGAAAACAAACCAATATAATGTATAAAAATATTTAAACTAGTAATAAAAAGCTGCAGTGACATAATACAATAATAATGAAATAATAATATACATAGGATAGTTCGTTTCAGTTTTTATTTATATATAAGCCATATGATTTTGTTGCAATAAATACGTTGCAATAGTCTAATGATAAAAATATATTTAATTAAGTTTTATTTATTTTAAATTTTTTCTTCTTTGTTTTTTACTTTCAAATATTAATAATTAGAATTTAATAATTTCAAATAAATTTCATGCCATAATAATAATAATTTCAAATAAATGTACTGTCATAATAATAATAATTCCAAATAGATATCATGTCATTAAGATTGACTTTTTTTTTATTAATTTTAATTATATAAAATCTTACTTGATCTAAATATATAATGAAATATAGTATAAATATTGTCTTTATTGATGTGAAATAGATTTATATTGTGTCTCATGTTAGAAGAGATTTCAATTATTTCAATGTAATTCTTGTGCTTAATATATGTACGTGTATACCTATGTAATCAAAAGCATGTAACCTTTATATATCATTTCATAATAATAATAATTTCAAATAAATATCATGTCATAATAATAATAATTTCAAATAAATATATTGTCATAATAATAATAATTCCAAATAAATATCATGTCATTAAGATTGACTTTTTTTTTTATTAATTTTAATTATAATTAAATATAGTATAATTATTCTCTTTATTGATGTGAAATAGATTTATATTGTGTCTCATGTTAGAAGAGATTTCAATTATTTCAATGTAATTCTTGTGCTTAATATATGTACGTGTATACCTATGTAATCAAAAGCATGTAACCTTTAATGCATGTATCATCAATAAAGTATTTAATCGGCAATGCTTTATATTTTTATTATAATATTATATTTTAATTAAAAAAACACCACTTTATCCACTAACTATAATACATACATACATCCAGGGCCACCGAGAGAAATCCGGGCCCTGGGAAAAATTCATTTCAGCCCTATAACAAACTAAAAACAAGATTTTATATAATGCATATATTTTTAATATGTGAAAAATCTACCAGAACTATAAGAAAAATACCTACAGTATATTGGATGCTATTTTATTTAAATAAATGAACTACAATATATGGTATAACAGGTACGATGTCCAATACGGGGCCCCTCGAGTAGTCAGGGCCCTAAAACTTTACCCCGGCTCCCCCCCCCCCCCTCTTATCGACCCTGCATACATCATTACTTTATATTAATGATATTCCATACATTTTTAAACACTCTTCTATACACTATTCTATATGCTGATGATACAAAAAATTATAAACCTATTTACAACTCGATTTCTTTGAACATATTTCCTTCATTACTAATAGAGTATATGTTTATTTTTATTTTTTACATACATACATACATACATATATACAAATATACCAGGAAGGCTTAACAGGTAATCCCCAAATGCGCCTTCCTGGTCCACATAATTATTACATAGATACATGTAAATCTAAAAAATGTCCGACATCTATGGTCAGATGTTACAAGCATCGTATGAATACGATAAATAACGATGAATTTGATTTTTAAATGCTTTTTATTATTACGAAATTATGTTCACAATACATCTTATATCTATTTTAATAGCTACTGATCTACTGATTATTTTCTATTTTACAATTGAATTTAATTTGGTTAGTAATCATAGTATTATATTATTCTAATTTTAATCTACAGCATAATAGGAAAAAGAGCTCAAAAACCTATGATGAATAACGATGAATAACTTTCATGTAACAATACGATTTTTTTTATATTTGATAAACAACCAAAGAGACATCTATGGTGAGCAATGTGGTGAAACCTAAGATATAACAATAACTAAAGGTTTGCAACAGAAAATTGGGAAGGAAACGCCAATTTTTACAGGAACCGTTTCAATGAAAATCAGAAAAATTGGAAAATTCTGATAATAAACGATCTCGACCTCGACAAACCAAGGTCTGGCCAACAACGAGACTTCGCGGGAATCGAACTCGTAACATCAAGTACGAAATAATTCAACATTCACCACTAGACCACGCTGCTGATTACTTGGCAAATTATTCATGGCCACTTTAACGGCGAGCTCGCATCTATGGGCTTGGTATCTGAGTCCTTTTGTCCGTGTTCTTTTCCGGTGCAGGATGCAGATCACATTCTGTGGTCCTGTCCTGGGATGGAGACTGAGAGGAGGGTTCTGCTAAACAGCGTCAGGGGTTCTCTCATTGGCCCCCTGCATCGTGGGGTTCTAATAATGAATAAGGCATCGTTTAGAGCTTTCTAAAAGTTCGCGGAATGCTTTGGGAAGCTGTGTTCCCCTGGATGCTACTACTCCACTTGATTGCATAAGCATTTATAAGTTAATTTTTATTTATTTATTATTATTGTTGCGTAGGGGTGGGTGGAGGATCCAAGTAAAAGGCCAAAAGGCGTTTCACAGCATTTATTGATGATTAAGGAGATACACGCACTGGCAGTGCTCAGTCCAGAATGACATGATATCGCCTACTTACCGCCTTATAAGGGGTAGATCTCTCAGGACGTCTAATCTGTTTACCTACTGTATAGTCACGTATTCGGATATGTATTCCCACGGTATGAGAAGTGCAATCATTGTTTAGCTTACTTGCACTTAGCCTGTCGCTAATCCTTGAAACCACTTATACCAGTCGCACGGTATGCACTTAGTTAATCCGTTAACAGATATCCGTTAAACAGATAATCTTTGAACGGTCACACAGTCTCTGGGATTATATTCGCTTAATCCGCGGCGTACGTAACATTATTATTTTTATTCTGTGAATGTGTGTGGGTGTGAGTGTGTGTTTGCTGTTTAGGTGTGTGTATGTTTTTGTGGTTTGTGTATGTGTGTGTGTGTGTGTGTGTTGGTGTGTGTGTGTGTGTATGTTTACTTGAAGTGTGCGTGCATTCGCACGGCACATTTCAGGTATTGTTTCCTTACGCATGCGCGCTTTATGTGTTCATGCGTTGTTGTTTATTTTGTTTATTTGCACAAACGCTTCTGTTATACGCATACGGGAACTGAAAAAAAACCGCTCGAGTAAGTACGTTTAGATAAAAAAAAATATTGAGATAGAAAACCAATCCTTATAAACGTGGTGAAATAAAAAATTTGCCAAATAAATGAAAAATAGCACGGAAAAAAAAATATATTTTTGACTTTTAAAATTCGCTAGACAATTAATTAGAAGTATTTTAAAACAATGAAATATAAAAATTAACAGGAAAAATATCTGACTATTGATTCCAATACTCACTTTGAGCGTAACAATCCTAAATTTTGAGTTAAAGATCGCAAAAGCTAAAAAACTGTAAAAGTCGAGGATTTTTTTAAACGCTCATATCTCGTAAACGATCACCCACCAACAAAAATCAATATCATATTCGAATTCAGTGGGTCAAACTTAGTAAAGATTGGCTAGTCTCCGCTCTGGTATTTTTTTTTTGTTGCTCAGTGTTATTATAAATTCTGACCATTTAATATTTATTCTAGTTTTAGTATTCTGACCGTTTAATATTAATTCTGACCAATATAATATAAATTCTGACCAAACACGAGCCATCCCAGTTAGGTGTTCTAGACACGTTGCACTCTTTTCACTTAATCCTTTCAAAACCGATTTCCTAAAATATTCCTATCTACAGCGTATTAATCGTATGCGTAATGGGGAGCAGAATGAGGTTAATCTATTCGGTATTTCCTTACATCAATTCAGGACTACCACCAGGAGAGTTTTGATTGACTGATCCATTTCTATTTCTATTTTTATTATATACTAGCTGAACCCGGCATGCGTTGCAATGCCACAATAGCGCACGCAATTCCCGCTCCCGTTCCCGTTCTCGTTCCCGTTCCCGTTCCCGTTTCCGTTCTCGTTCCAGTTCCCGTTCCCGTTCCCATTTGTCGGAAAAACGCAGGCAGCGAACATATTAGAAATTATTCAGTTATTTGTTTATTTTACCCTAAAAAACATTTGAAATTATTGCCTTGCAATGCCATTCATTCCAGTTTTTCCCGTTTCCGTTCCTGTTTTTACACGAATAAAGTAGATGGTTTTCCGATGCGTGAGCATACCACATACTCCGGTTAATTTCATAAACTCCTTTGCAGTAAAAGAGTTTCTAGTCTTGCATCTCGTTGCTCGTCTGCTTCTTTCGTGCTTCAGGTGTAGATTGACCAATCGCTTTTCGTTTGGGTGGCATAATTAATTGAATGTTTGAATTGGTATTGTAAATATTTCTTTGTTTCTGTAAATTTAATTGTTCGTTGGTTTTCATTGATCGTCTGTTTTTTCAGCGACTTACGCGAATACGAATTTCCTTTCTTCAATTGGCAGGCGTCGCGTTTCAAATAATGGTTGTAGTTGGCAGACTTGTATATCGCGTTTCAAATAATGGTTGGAGAAAACAACGACTTTTCAAAACCGTGTCCAATAACGCATGCAATTCCCGTTCCCGTTTCAGTTTCTCGATACGTTTCGATAAGTGAATGTTTCAGTTTCAAATCAATCTTCAAAATAAGGCTTCGCTCGGTATTTGTAATATAAACCGCTTAAACATGTCTAATCTAATATAAAAAAATGAAAATAAATATTTTTTATTTTTTTTAATAAAATACCGAGCGAAGCCGGGTAATACAGCTAGTACTTAATAATCAAATTAAATTATAGTAAAGTATAGGAACGCATACGTGACAGACAGACGAACATTGATTTATATATGTAGATATGTAGGATTGGTATGAGTGGTACATAATGTCAGGTTGGTATGAGTGATACGTAATGTATTTGTACGTTGGCAATGCGTGCGCGCAAGTTGGTTGCCATCGTAAACATTTCCATAACTACACTGGCGCTTCATACTTTCGCGTCGATAAAATGTAATTACGAATATTATTATTATTAAGAGATTTTTTCCATTTTTGTTTTCACAGTAATCTTTCCGGATATGCATACAACAAATCCTGAAAGTTTCATCGTAATCGGTTATTTGGTTTAGGAGCCTATTCGAAACAGACAGACATTGATTTTTATATATATAAGATTCTTTATCCTATTATATTAAATCACTTTATGTTTAATTATGCATCGTCCTATTTAGTCATATTTTAGTTTCTATTCTATTCTTTTCCATTTGTTTGTATTTATGTACTAGATATGTACATATATTATATTATATATTTTGTAAAAATCTATAATTGGGCTCAGATGTTATTTTGTTATTATGTAATCTTTATTTTTTATTAATTTCTACATCTGAGGCCTGTTGATTTTTCAATAAATAAATAAATTACTTTGTCTGTGCATTGTTTTTTGAGTAAAAGTATACCGTATCATAAATAAAATTTCCACGTACTAAAACACATATGTACATATACAGACTTACACACACATACGTGTACATATATGTACATGCGCAGAAAGAACAATTTATCGTCCATTTTATTTGAACCTTCAGTTAAGCACATTCTTTAAATCGAATCGGATGTCTTATTTATATTTTCGATTCGGTCTTCGAGAATTTCTAACTTTATTTGATTTCTGTTTTTTTATTATTTCGTTGATTTTAAATTCTTCTTGATTTGTTAATAATCTAGTTCTTTGGTTTCTATTTTGTATATGATTTCAAATATTTTAATCTTAATACGTATGAATGTAAATTTGTGTTGATTATAGTGTTTAATTAAGTGCATATTAACTTTATTATTAGTGAAGGTGAACACCTTGAATATTTGTGACACCTTGTAAGTATTTTTTCAATATCTACATATTTATTTCTATTTCGACAATTTATTTTTCTTTTTCTTTGGAAAGCATCTTTTTCTATACACATAAAGTTTAAATTAAAATGTTTTAAACACACATCTTTATCCGAAATATCGATGTATTTCTATGGTTTAAAGCTTGCGTTTGTTTCCAAGGAATTAATCGACAATCCAAAATATATAATTATATTCAGAATAGATTTCAAATCTCCCGATGCTGAAATTGACTGGTTTTTTTTTCGCGTATTATACATATTTCTCAAATTGAATCTTTTATTCGCATGAATAAAATCGTGATTATAAGATTGATCTCGTTTATTACGTGAAAATATATTGAAGTGTTTATGAATTTTACACAACAATCACTACGGCTTGATTAATACTGATCTGATAATTGCAACTGACATATTTATGTACGTAAATACACGTTCACGTGCTATGAGAGCACTTTAGTATGCACATACACCGGCTATGAGAAACTCACACAAGGCAAAAGTTGTATTTCCGGTTGTTGGATTTTGTTCAAATTGTATTCATTACTTAAAATTACTATATATATTATACACATTAAATATCAAGAAGATAAAAATAATTTAAAAGGTCAAAATAAAATAATGAAATATTGTTTTAAAAAAAATACTACTTCCGGTTTACGAATTCTGACCAAAACCTTACCAACACTAAGTTAGAACATAAAAAATACAAATATAAATTTTCAGTTTGATACATTCAGGGATATGGAAAATATCGTGTAGTTACAACATTTTTGACATTTCTAAGAAGAGAAAATCCCACTTGCCGTTTATTAAATTTGATGATTTTTTTTTATTTTCATCACATTGGTACAAGGATTATACTTGATTTTTCTCGTGAAGAACACACGCGTTTAAGGGGTCGGAAAAAATAGTGGAAGATAAATCGAACAAAAGTAAACCGACACCGATTGACACCCGCTCACTAAATTTTATACATAACTTGGTATTAAGCTTAAACCTAAATTTCAGTTCAATAAACCAAAAGGTTTCTGAGAAAAACATAAAAACCTCGATTCTCTAGAGTAAAAGCACTACTTCCGGTGCAGATAAAAATATTTAAAAAATATTAGCGCATAAAGTTTATAATTTCTATTACATGCAAAAATTTTCAGTCTGATTTGGTTTAGCGGCTTGGGACTGTAGGGTTTCTGAAAACCCGGGGTTTCAAAACCCGACGGATCCGGGTGCAATATTTTGAAAACCCGACGGGTCCCGGTTCTAAATCAAAATTAAAAACTTTCAGATTTTAAATTATTCATTAGGTAAAAAGCGATAACAACATATAATAAAGAAATACAAATACAAATATATAATAAGGAAATACAAATACAAATTCAAATAAAAGTATGTATACCATAATATAAATATGTATAGACAAAATTACAATACAATTAAAATTTTATTTTATTCTCCTAATTTTAATATAATAATATTTGAAATACACTAAAGCATTGAGAGACTTATCCCTCGATGCCGATCTAAGTTTAGTACAAAAATTATTCAATACCGAAAATTTTCTCTCGTTATCAGTAGATGTAGGTTTAACGGTGCAAAGAGCATTCTAAAGGTTATTAAGATTGACGGTACGCTTTTGCGTATTTTTAAAAGGAGAAAATTCTTGCTTTAATTTCTCGAAATGATTGGTTATACTTCTATTAGGATTTTCTGCGTTTTTCAGAATTAAATATAATTCCATTGTCATTGCTGTATCATTATCTTCGATTAATATATGTAGATTCTTGAAAATTCAGTTTGAATAACTGAATTTTCAAAAAGTCTATTCATTAGCGCTTCAGCTAAATTTAAAGCTCGTCTGGAGGGAGCAAAGTTGGGTTCTTTTAGCGCCTTAAATAAATTGATGAAATCAAAATGCACTATTTCGTTTAATCGTTTATCAATATTTTGGAGCAATTCACTTGATAGTAGTAGACTTTTGTTATGTGGGATCTTTTTTTTCATATAATTTAACGTGATCTCAGCTGAACACAAAGTTGTGTGATTACGGCTGAAGCCTTCGACTGGCAATTTAGTAGGTTCAAATATCACTATGAAGTTTTCGAGCACTTCAAAATCTATTGAATTCCTAGCATTTGTGAGCAGTTTAATTCTAACAAAGCCTGTTTAATGAATCGTTGATATTTCACAAAAACACTGATCATATTTGAAAACTTGAAAAACAGCAAAAAAAGTCCACTTTTTTCGAAATCGACTTTACTGATCACGGACTACATGCTCACTTTTTATTGGATGTGGAAAAAATCTCTTTGTCACTAAAAATGAGCGTCAAAAAAATAGCCACTTTTGGAAAAACAACACTTGTCCTCAAACGATGCATGTATGTACGTCATATGTTTTATAACTTCTTCTAATGGTATAATATTCTTTTTTAAAACTATTGAAAAAAAATCGTTTTTTTATATTATATATGTATATATTTTTTCACATTTCATACCTATGTATATATACATACATATAGGTGTGATTGTGATTGTATGCATATCCCCTGAGCCTTTGCCTTCTAGGGCTTCGCCCTCGGTGCCCCGCTTAGCCTTTGCCTTCTAAGGCTTCGCCCTCATGCGACCTCATGCGGCTGCGCCCCCTTCAGAGCTCCATGCAGCTGCGCTCCATAAGGCTGCGCCCTGTTCAGGGCCCCATGGGGCTGCGCCCCTTGTGGCGCCCCTGGCGGAGCCCCATGAAACTACACCCCTTGCGCCCCCGCGGGGGTGAATCCATTGAATCGAAAAAAATCAAATCGGCGCCTATGAATCGAAAAAATAATAAATCGAATCATTTGTTCGGTGACGGCTGCGCCCCCCTGGGCCCCCTACGGGGTCCCATGCGGCTGAGCCTCATGCGGTTTTTATTTTTTACGTGTATTTTGCAACTTTTATTTTTAAACTATTCTTACTGTATATTGTATTTTTAAATATAAAATGTATTAAATAAATTATTTTTCAATAATAACGGAAGATAAATCGTTTTTTTGCTCTCCTGCACAATTCGTATTTTGTGACATGTGCTGTTTTTCAAACGATGTCTTCATTTATCAAAGAACTCCAACGAGTTTTGCAATCTAAAATTAACTCTTTAGTGTGATTGAGCTCTGCTTTGATTTTGTCTTGCAGGATTCCATTTCGAATAGTAAAAGATTTGAAATATTTTACTATCTTTCCACATATTGCGAATGGAATATACACGCATTCGTTTCTGGTTCAATACAAATGCATCTAAATATGAATCAAAACGGGCACGCGTTGTGCCAAATTGATGCTTCATCTTTTCAGTTTCAGTTGGATTCAATCAATTTCTATACTTGTCTTATTAAAATATATGAAGAGAATGCTCTCTCCACCAGTTCAGTGCTAGTAAACGGCGACAGAAATTTGAGCGCTATGTCATAAAGCTGTTTATATTTTTCACTAATACCTATCCAAAAATTAATAACCTTTTTTATTTCGAATTCAGTTTTTAATGCTATAATTTGAAAGTTCAATCAAGTTCTCTTTTTCCTTGGTAGCTGTCCGAAAATGTTCATTATCAAAGGGAAAATGTTCATTATCATAAAATCCAATTGTTTGCTTCTAAAAGGTTTGGGGAAGCCCTCGTAAAAGACGATTTCAACCCGATTTCCTCGTAGAAGACGATTTCAATAAAGTTTCAAATACTTCAGTTTGATCATTTTCGATACATAAATTCCAAAAATCTAATTTTCTAATTATATGTACTTTCAATTTTATCTGGAACATTCTGGATCTCAAGTGTCAAATTCAAGTTATTTATTTATTGGAGCGTGAACGAGGTAAATTAAAAAATGTACTCCAAAATCCATGCCAGATCAGAGGAAAACGTATCAATTGCCAGCTTTTCGATCATCGACTGTACATATTGACGTCAATGATGACTAATTAAGATAATGTTTATTAATTACTAGTTGTTTTACCCGGCTTCGCTCAGTATTTGTAATATAAACAGCTTAAAAATGGCGAATCTAATAGTAAATATTCATTCATTTTAATCGAAAAAAATATAATATTCAACCAATTGAATTGTCGTCATGGAAATTTTATTTTGTTTTCGAAGTTCCTAAACAAAGATACAAACTTACAAAGTCTCTTTCGAAATTATATACATAGATATTAGATATAAAAAATATTTCTATTTTTATGATTGTAAATCATTCATTCCTGCATGTCCGCCATTACTGATTTTTTTTCGCGTACCACCAACCATCAACCGCGTACTACCAAGTGGTATGCGTACCACAGGTTGGGAAACGCCGTTCGATTGTATCATGTCTTTAATAAAGTTATAAACTCCTGATATATTATACATATGTAGTGTTTGTGTCCTTTTGATTTTTGTTTGTTGTCGATTTTATGTATGGAGCCGTTCAAGTATTACGTAAGCACTATAGGGGGGCGGGGGGGTCTTTGCTTTGCTTATTTTTGATGACATGGGGGGTGGGGGGGTCGAGATGGTGATTACGTCAGCAGTAGTTATTTTTTTTTACACATTGGCAACCCACACATTGTCTATGCTTGAAAACCAAACACATATTCGGAGATTCCCACAAATAATGAATACGTTTAGGTACTCGCTTAGAAGCGAGTGGGGGAATTACCGCGCTCTACTCACTTGTCAAAATTTCTTCCGTCAATCTATTGTTTCGTTTCGGTACGATTGACAACCAAAAAAAAACAAAATACATTAAAAGAAAAATGCATATAGGTACCAATATTTACGTAAGCATGGGAGGGGGGGGGGTAAGAGCTTTGCTTACTTTTGCTGACAAGGGGGAGGAGGGGGTAAATAATTGTAATAAATATGCTAAAAAAATCAATTCACTATATTAAAAAAAAAATTATATTCGAGAATTCTCGAGAATCTTGAGAAACAAAAGAGAAAATCTCGAGTTCTCGAGATTCAAATATTTCGACAAAATGAGATTCTCAAATCTCGAGATTCATATATTCCGAGAAAATGAGATTCTCGAATCTCGAGAATCAAAAAAAGTCGAGAAATCACAACCTCTAATTACATGAAGGTTCGTATAATTATACCTTCAATGTAAATATTCCAAACACCAGTAAAACCAATGTAATCCTTAATAACTGGATAAATTTTCTTCATAGTTTGTAATAGTTTTTGTGTTATATGGAAATTATATATACATTTTCTCATAACAGATTGGTCAAAGTCATCAACAGTAAATTTGCTTTTACGATTCCTCGTTTTTTTTTTTTGAGAACTTATGGCTATCTTTATTCCGTTATTTTTAGAATCCTGATTCAGGATGGAACAATCGTTCAGGATTCCTGAACGACAATTCTCCGGACAACAACAACAGCACGTGCGCCTGAACGAGCGCACGGAAAAAAAAAACCGCCAGCCTCTCTCTCGAGGGAGGAGAAGAGTGGGGAGCGGTCGTAAGACCAGTTTTTCGAGACAAATTCATCGTTCATCATACGATCGAGCTTTTATCAGACATCACAACTACTCGCGAGTGCATATGTGGGTACAATTAATTGGGGTACTCTATTGAACTATTTTTGGTATTCTATTGAACTATTTCAATCTAGCATTGTCGGTTTTTAGTTCCGCAACTATTCAAATGTGTATGCGATGACAAAAAGGGTTCTAGGCCCACGAGATAAGTCGTGTAGATAAATATTCATTATTATAACTACATATGTATGTACCAGTGGCGTGCCGTCATTGGAACAGAGGGAACAGGCTGTTCCCTTAAATTTTTGGTAATAATTATAAAAATTGATGTATATTAATGAGTAAAAAAAGTGATATGTATGTATATGTAAATACAATTGGCGAATGACGTTGTTCGGGAAGTTAGCGAAGTTCGGAAACCGGTTTATACGACTGTGTGCGCATGCATGTATTAGTCAGACGATATTCCTGGTTTCCTGGATTCGCTTCCCATGCCTACACGGTAAACGATACAGGCAGTCGCAATGCACAGGCGTTGCGTCTAACACAAATCATATTCCGATTAACTCGTTTCGTTTACTCGATTAACGGAAAACTAAGTCAGTTTAGTATCATTAATAATCATCACGTATTATTCTGGAAAAATATTGAGTTTAAATAACGTTTATTTACACACAGAAATGGAACAGCTTGGCGAAACATATGTACATATGTATGTACGCTCACGGTGGAGCGGGCTCAAAGTCACAGAACGATAATGCACAGAATGTTGCATTATCGACCGATTGCTAGAAAAATCATTCGAAAGATTAAGTTTTCAAGATAAGGACTTACCCCGAACATTTCTATTAGCACGAAAACAAAAAATTATATTTGTCACCTTACTCACCCATTATTATTATAATTCAACTAAATTGCTGACTGTATGTAAATCGAGAAGAAACTTCTTGGTTGGTCTTGCATTCTGTTTGAAACAGATAATGGTGTGTAGAATAGCACTGATTTTTGCGATATCAACAATTTTTTTAAAACGAAAATATGTCACGAAAAAACTAAATTTCATTTGTTTTCAATGACCAAATTGAAAATTGTTGGAAAATTTAGAATTGACATTCAATCAAACAATCAGCTCAGAATAGATATTATAAAACAAATCGCCGAAGTTGATTCGAACAGATATATTATGAAATGGCTGATTGACGTTTGTTAGCTCGACAAGAGGCGTTTGTTAGCTAGTACGTCAACAGTTTAACGCACTTTTCCATCTTTAAAGCGCACAAAAACGTTGATTCGCAATGCTCAGGGTGAAAAAAAACTTTAGATGCTTTCAATGATATCAATAAAAAAAATATATGATATGGTAGTTCAAAAATTTGTACAAAAAAGCGATAGAAAAATTGCTTTCGTATACAAATGAAACAAATTTGAAAAATCATTGTGAAATTTCATAATATATAATATAATTTTGTACCTACTTGTAATTAAAAATGTATTTTATAATTTTTATTTTTCTTGTTCCCTTGATTTAAAAGTCACGGCACGCCACTGGTATGTACATACGTGTGTACATGGCAGACGGAGGCGGCTGGCTCGAGAAACGCTGGTTCACACATGCATAAATGCGTACTATTACCTGTACACGTGTCAAATGTTCTTGCCCTTGAGACAAAACAGAGGTTGTTTGAATCTACGCACAGCGGTGTTCCCCACGCGAGCAACATTTGGGCGTAGTTCATTTTTGTAGTCTTATCCTATTCGTCTTTTATGTCAATAGGTGCAGTTGACAGAGGTTTTCAATGTTAAATTTAATTTGTATGTTAATAAAATAAAATTGCGATTGCTTCTATGAAACACTATTCAATATTTAAATCGCGTTCCAGGAAACCGGATTCCGATTTGATCCACGACGGTTTACCTTAACCTTTCATTTATTATACAAAACTGCTGTCATAAATAATACAAGAAGTGTAAAACTCATCATTTAGTTCGATTTGGTAATTATGATGGTTTGAAATAATTGAATTTAGTAACTATATTCGAAAAATGCTATCCCAAAATAAACATCATGTTATTATGGTCACAATTGGAGAGTAACAGATAGTCCCAAAATAACTGAGCATAGATAATATTTAGTTTTTATTTAAAAAAAAATTGCGTATTTTTCGCTCAAGTAAATGAATATTTGGAACTTTGCACGCGCACGTAAAAAGACTAACCACCGCTGTTTGGGTACGTACACTGTCTGGAAACTCGTTGCTGAGTAAAAGTCGTTTCGCCGAGTAAAATGTAATATGAAAATATTGAATATTGTATCTAGCATATCTATTGTACAGGAATGTTTAATGTCTCCAACATCAACATCGCAATGGGGTGGGTGCATGTCCCTTTCTCTTCTTCAGTTGTATGAAGTCCCTTGCGCTGTACATAATCAGTAAATTCAAATAGACCGTATTGCAACACCGTAGTGCTTATTTTGAATGAAACAACACCGATTATTTTATTTGATTGCGATGTGTTGATTATGCACAGTAAATATCTACATACATATATAATATGATACGTACAGAACAGGTATTTTTGCGTTTTCGTACATGTAAAAGGCCATTTGAGACATACATGCATATGTATGTATGTAGGTATGTACCAACGGCTAGGTATGTTTCGTGTACGGTAGGGCTGCCATAAGTGTCGGAGCACCAACGGGGACAGCCCCCTAAAAGAAAAAAAAAAAACAAACAAAACAAAACATTTTTATCGATATTCATAGCTGTATTATAAAAAAAATATACAACATTTCAACAAGTAATTGGAACTAAACAAAAATTGAATTGAAAGAAAAATTTAAAGATTGATAATAGGTTTTTTTTGTGGAAGCGTCTGTACCAAATCTAAAATAAATAAATATAGATAATTGGACGATTCAAATAAATTTAACTAAATGAAACCTTACATTAACATTGTATTTCATGTACTGTAGCCTATTCTTCTATCGCCTTCACTCTTCTCTGATTTCCGTGACTTCATTATCATCGCTCTTCTTTGCCCAATCATATTTTTCCGATGTTTTCGTTTTTTGAAGTAACTCTTTTTCCCCTTTTATATTTTATAATTTAAAGTACATTGAATTATGCTTTTTACTGTGTCAATAGAAAGCGAATTGCGCTCATCTGTCCATTGATTTTTAATTAATGACAACACACGTTCAACATGTGCATTGTGCGGTGGGATGGCGAACAAGTATTGGCACATTTTCAGTAGATTAGCTTTTCTTTCTGTCTCTTCAGTTTTTTTGAAATAGTATAACCATTTATCATGCACATCTTTCGTTTTCCATTCTTCGGCTTTTTTATTTTCGATAAATGACTTCATATACTTTACTTCCTCATAGATTGAATCCGTGAACAATATTCCCATTTCACTTAAATAAGCAATAGTTTTTTCAACATGTTCCCATTCGGGTACTTCATGGAGAAGCATCCATGAAAAAACATCATATTTCGCCAGTGGAACTGACCACTTTGCCAAATAATTAATTCCAACGTTGTAAAAATTCTCTACATCTTTTTCAAATGCTTCTACTTGTGTCGTCGTAATGTCCATGTGTTTTTTCAGTTTATTGTATGCCTGGGTTGCTTGATTACCTAGATATTTACTATTATTGAAAATTATTATATATATATATATCTATGTATTGAAAAACTTACATCAAAATATCAGTCCTCTTCGATCAGAAACAAACAGAACAAACGGATATTATCAGCAGACAGTAAACGAACTGCGCGCGCTTCGTACTTGTCAGTGTCATTGTCGGTGTTGCCAGCTGGCGAAATTGGGCAGTGGCCGGCAGTGGGCATCCGCCGCTCTCGTTGTCAGTGTTGCCAATATGCGCGCGCGTATCCATATTAGATATTAAGTGGGTACAATTTTTGACGTGTAAACGTCTTTCCTTTTAGGACCACAGTATAGAGAGTGCATCCTGAGGTTTCTTGGTTCAAAAGGTCTTGTTCGATAGATATTAAAAAATAATTGAATAATTTTTTTAAATGTCTAAATTTTGAAATTGACGGGGACAAATGACTCTCGGACTGGGACACCGGGACACAGACCTCGAAACTGGGACATGTCCCTGTCAACGGGGACGTATGGCAGCCCTAGTGTACGGGCATGTCGATTAGTGGTGTTGACGTGTGCGTCGAAATGAGCTGCGTCGTTCGCATATTCGACCAATCGCTATCGCCGTGGGTGAACCCCCACTCCCAGCCATTACATCGGAAACGCTGCTCGCAGTCGGCAGAAGTGGTGCGCCCATCGCGGTGAGTGCACGTCGCTGGGCTCTCAGCTCTGAGTTCGTGCCAATGCGAACCGCAATGTTCGCCGCCATTTTCCGGCAGAAGTGCAGCGGCCATCGCGGCGGGTGCGCGTCGCTGAGCTCTGAGCTGCCGCTACCCGCCCCCCCCCCACCACCACCCCCAACCCCCCGCAGGTACGCTATTATTGTAGCTTTATTGTTGCCCTTTCGATCGTTGGTCGCGTTTGCCGTGGGGTGGGGTTGATTGCTTTCGTCGATCGATTGCACAAGTGCTGGCCGAGGCGTCTGCGACCAAATAATCACAGCCACCGCGACCTTGGAATCGCGTCTCGTCATCCCCCTCGACTGTGGCGTCGTTTCCTTTCCGTTTCTCTCTCTCTATCAATATTACCACGCGATCCGCGCATCACTGATCCGGCTAGTGGCAGAATCGCATTTTACATTTTGTGCTAATGCAGATCGCAATGTTCGCCGCCATTTTCCGGCAGAAGTGGTACGGCCATCGCGGTGAGTGCACAACGCTGAGCCCTGAGCTGCCCCTCCCCTCCCCTAACGCTATTATTGTAGCTTTATTGGCTACGTTCACACTACCGATATCTACACCCGACATTTTCGAATTTTCCATATCCAGTTCCTATATTGCAACCTGTGGTTGCTATTTAGGAACTGGTTATGGAAAATATCGGTAGTGTGGACGTAGCCATTGTTGCCGCGTTTCAATCGGTTGGTCGCGTTTGCCGTGGATCGATTGCTTTCGTCGATCGATTGCACAAGTGCTCGTCGATTGATTGCACATTTGCCACCAAACAATCAGAGCCACCGCGACCTTGGAATCGCGTCTCGTCATCCCCCTCGACTGTGGCGTCGTTTCCTTTCCGTTTCTCTCTCTCTATCAATATTACCACGCGATCCGCGCATCAGTGATCCGGCTAGTGGCAGAATCGCATTTTACATTTCGTGCTAATGGAGAATCGCAATTTTAGTGCACGTCGCTGAGCTCTGAGCTGCCCCTAAATAGCCCACTTTTCACAGTCGTTCTATCGCGCGTTCTCAGGAGCGTACAGGATTGCGTGCGGGTAAGCCTGTGCGCGATACTGTTTTCGCAGTTGTGAACACTAACGTTCTTTCGCGCGCGATTACTCCTACCACTTTTTGTTAAAACGGAAAGAGCGAACGTGTAAAGGCTAATCGTGCGTGATAGACCGCGCGAAACGAGTGTGTGCGATACGCACAGTTTTACTGAAGTAACGCAGTTTTATAGTAATGTTGCGGTGAAAAATGGATAGAAGAAATATCATGACTCAAGTTATGATGTTCGTTGGTGTTGATTTGATCAAAAAGTATAAAAATATATTTTTATAAGCTTCCTCTTTCAGATTTTTGTTTTTATATTCCTCCGAGTTAATTTTCCAGTGGCACGGAAAAGACTGGTACATTAAAAGCAATTCCACAATCAATTCTTTACTCCACGTGCGTAAGTCCGCCATCTTGTAACAAAAGCGCGCCCGAAAGAATTGTCTGTGTAATGACAACGTCAAGCCACACGATTGCGCGCAGGACTGCTGAGTTTATCCCTTCCCGGTCCAAGATCTTTACACGCGCACGATTAGCTGTTTCACGCGCGATAGAACGACTGTGTAAAGGGGGCTATTATTGTATGTAGCTTTATTAAAATAAATCTTTATTGGCTACGTTCACACTACCGATATCTACACCCGATATTTTCGAATTTTCCATATCCAGTAATATTTTCGAAGTGAGAAAATAAATCTAAGCAATATTCCATCGTCTTTAAGCTATAAATAATTAAATTTAAAATCAAATAAATTTTTGGACTAGGGTAAACAAACTTTTTTTATGCGACAAAATTAGATGAAATTTTATTAGGGTAGCCAACCTTTTTTATATACAAATTTTTTTCAAGTTAGAAATGAAATTTAAAAATAATCTCATCGTTTTTATGCTATGATGACAAAATTTAAAATAAAATAATTTTTTGGACTAGATTTAACCAGACTTTTCATACAAACAAATTTTTTAAGAGAAAAAAATCAAAAATTATTTCCTTCTTTATGTCATAAATTATTGCAAAATTAAAAATATGATAATTTTTTGACTAAGGCCACCAATCTGTTTATACAACAAAAGTTTTAAATTTCGCAATCATTTATATCATAAAGATGATGGGAATATTTAAGATGTTATCTCACTTTAAAAAAAATATTGTATAAAAAGACTGGTAACACGAGTCAAAAAAATTATTTGATTTTATATTTTTCAATAATTTATATCATAAAGATGATGGGAATTTTTTTCACAAAAAAAATAATTTTATTGTATAAAAAGGCTGGATACCCTAGGCAAAAAATCTATTTTATTTTAAATTTAGCGATAATTTATAACATAGGATATAATTTTAGATTTTTTCTCTTTAAAAAGTCTGTTGTATAAAAAGGCTGGTTACCCTAGTCAAAAATTATAGTATTTTTGCTGATACCAAACAGAGTCTCGAAAGAACGCGGTCATTTCCTGAAACTGAAGCTGTACTTCCCGCCGATTCTGAACTGCTGATAAAATTTGCTGAAGTTGTATCCAAATATCATCAGGTATCTTCGAAAGTCCAAAGATTGTTAAACTTAATTATGTGTTTTAGTTTGACTTTGGCTTTGTACTCATTTGATTGATGTTTCTATTTCAGATCGTTGCTGATACCAAACCGAGTCTCGAAAGAACGCGGTCATTTCCTGAAAATGAAGCTTTACTTGCAGCCGATCCAGAACAGCTGCTCAGGTATCTTCGAAAATCCAGAGATTGTTAAACTTATCTACAATGTGTTTTAGTTTGGCTTTTTCTTTGAACTCATTTGATTGATGTTTCTATTTCAGATCGTTTGCTGATAAAAAAACGGAGACTGGAAAAAATGGGGTATTTTCCTGAAAATGAAGCTGTGTGCTTCTAGCCGATCCTGAACTGCTGATAAAATTTGCTGAAGTTATATCTAAATATCATCAGGTATTTTCGAAAATCGAGAGATTGATAAACTTTGCTATGTGTTTTAGTTTGGCTTTTTCTTTGTACTCATTTGATTGACGTTTCTATTTCAGATCATTGCTGATAACAGACGGAGACTGGAAAAAAGGCGGTCTTTTCCTGAAAATTAACCCGTACTGCCAGCCGATCCAGAACTGCTGATGCATTGTCGCTCGTGATGAGGTTTGTACCATCGCTGTATGTACATACGTCAAGAAACGACACACGTCCATCATCGTCATCTGTATCACCTGCATATTAGTAAATCGATTCGTATGTCGTGAGACGCCAATACGACCAATTATATTTAAATATTGGTCTACTATTACTATAAATAAATCTAATGTGTGAATTCACATAGTGGGATTCGAAATTATTAAAAGCCATTGACGTGATCATTCACATGTGCACATGTAGGTATATATGTATATGTATGTAGGTTCAATTTCCAAAGTGGACTATCCTCATCTCTGGCACCGTTAGTTTGACGATGCTCGCCAGTCTCATCTTCAATGGGGTGATTTTGATATTTGTTCATCCATTGAATAAGAGCGTAATCGGTTATTTCACATCCACCTTTTCAGACGTGAGCATTGGGACCGCTTACGAACAGCTCATTATAAATGTATGTAATATTGAAACGTGTCATTGGGTCTTTGGTACTTTTAATGTACTACATATCTTAATATGGTTGTCACCTTTCATTCGCGCTTGTAACCGAATACTTTTTCACCTAGATTGCTCGTCACATATTGCCATTGTCAGCGATTTTCGAAAATGATACTTTGCAAGACTAAAATATCTGCAAATTGTGGCATTTGAAATACTTTTTCTATCCTCTCGACAGTATCTTATCGCGCATTGTCATTTTTAAGGAATTTTTGACTCGGCAGGAGTACCAGTCTAGAGACCATCCATACTGCGTAGTTGTGTGTATGTCCATTACAAAGGCGAGTGTCTAAACACACATCAGCTAATTGCCCTCGTCGCACATGTTCTTTTTTCGCTCGTACATTGGCGGAAAATATGATTCGTCCTTCTGGATCAATTTTAATATTCGCTTCGTAGGCAGCAGGATATTTTAACAGCCACAGTACTGAATTTGGAACATTTTTAAAATGTTCTCCCACATACTCAGCGTTTTTACTCGATCTTATAAAAGCTGATTAAACTTACAGTAAACTATGGCATCATTTGGCAATGAGTATTGTTGTCGAGTATTTATTACGATACTTTGAGGAACCTCTTCACCGGTTGCTATTTAGGTCTGAAGCTTTTCCAACCCATGCCTCATATGGTTCTCTGACAGGTCTTTAGTAAGAAGTATCGTCCTGGCCATAGATATAGAAGAACTTATTATAGAATAACTTATGTTATTCTATATACATATATCTATGTATGGTCCTGGCACTTTCTACGATGGTTCGGTTGTCACGCTCCGCTCTGCAATTACATATGTACATATGTTCCGCCTTTGTTCTTGTCGGAAAGCTCTCCTTTCTAAATGTTTTGCCCCATGGGTATTAAAAGTACGTCGCTATTTTTGCTAGCCTCTGGATTGTAGGGAGTAGCATTTAAATCCCAAAGTGATGGAGTTGCGGTGGCCACCTTTATTACTTTAATTACTTTTTATTTATTCTCTATTGACACCATTACTCCATCTTTGATTGTGATATAATTTATCATTAATAGTCTAGGTAATTTTTTTTTGCCGGCACATTAACATGTCTAATCGAATCGACGGCACGAGAGACAACCTTCAAATCACAAACTAGAACGCGTTGAATCATTCATCGAAAGATGTCGATTATATACCGAACATGGGGACGGTATACATATGTATAATCGGCCTCAACTAATCTTCTCGCAATACTTGGTTCGAATATATTTGACGGCTCAATGTAACAATCGTCATAAACGTCGTCATCGTCTATGCAATTTCTATTACTGCACACAGAGACGATCTAGATCATCGTAAATATTTTGGTCGGAAATTCTGATGTTGCGTGTTTCAACACGAAAGTCTTTTTGACGTATTATTCTCTAAACCGCCGTTTTAAAATTCGCTGAAATTTACATGTTGCATTCCGCTAGGTATGGAAAAATTCTTTAAATTGCACACGTGAGTTTTACTATATTATATTTTTTGCATACGCGATATTATAATAGTTGGACTAGGGACGCCTGCAAAATCAGTTTGTTGGTGATTTTGTGTAATTAGTTCTTTTTTACAACTTATCCGATTGCAAATAGCGGTGGCTGGGGCGAATTATTGAATGTTCAGCTTTGAATCTGTGCAAGAAAGTTTGCTCACTTTTGGAATGTAAATCATTACGACTGATCGCATGTTTTGGCAAATTTAAAAATACTCGTCTTGGATATTTTTACTTTAAGGCATTAAGGTCAATTATATCTTTGTCTGTAATTTTTTTCTGTTTTCCGATACATATTGTTAAATTATATGCTCGGAATAACGCTATAAATAATAACATTTTCGGTATCGCGAACTCCTTACAATGTGTCTCAAGAAATAAGAAAATGTTTACTATAAAGTGTTGTTTTTTTAATATGTACATTGATAATGTGATTTTGGTACATTTTTCAGTACGATATACATGTGAATTTATATGAATAAACAATGATGACACGACAGGTTTTCTAATTAGTGTATGGAAAAAATATATAATTTGTCTTTCCACAACAACTCATTCCCGAGCCGATGGTTGACTCTTCGTTTGTATCTCCAGGGAGCGATGATTGGGTATCTGATAAGCTCAAGATCGAATTGCAAAAAAAAAAACAAACTTTATCTATTGTTACTATGTACGTACATAGATAAATTAACTACACTAAACAAAAAATCACACTATCTTCTGATTCCAATTTGTCATATTCAAATCAGAATATCATTCACATGAAGAATAAAACTGCCCTGCAGATATCAGGCGCTATTCTGTAGATATTCTATTCGCCATTACCACTTTGTGTTTGTTGTTGAAAAAGCATTCCTTTTCATCGGGACTGTAGCTTTCTTCGTCCCCAACTTCGGGATTGTCACTTATAGGGAATTCGCTTATGTGTTGCTCATGGTGAGGCTCAAAGTCGGTAGCCAGCCTTGTGTTGGTCGTGCTGGTAGAATGCATACCTTTCGACGGCACCATCGAGTAGATATCCCTTTACTGGATTTTTACTCGACGATTGATTCTTCGTCGTAAAATATATCGGTAAAAATACATTGGTAAGTTTTCTTGTCGAGAATCCGAAATGTGACTAGTTACTTTTCTTGTAACGAGTCACAAAAAAAATAATTTCTCATTAAATATGAGCAATATAATAAAAACAAATACTTTAAAGTCTTTGTTTTTATTATTTAATATAGTATTTAATACATGTACTATATGAAACACTAATGTTTGTGTCTTCGTCGCTACGTGGTCAACCGTTGTTTGAGTGGTCGGTCGTTGGGTGGGAATAACACGTTCGATTTATTTTTTTTTCGATTCAAAGGATTCAAATTCCCTGCAGGGAGTGCAGCCAGATGGGGCTCCACCGGGGGCGCAGCCCCCATGGGACCCCGCCGAAGGGGGCGCAGCCCACATGGGGCCAATATCAGGGGCGTCGCAAGGGGCGCAACCTACGGGGCCTCTGTCGGGGGCGCAGCCCCTAATAAAATAAATAAACATATTTTTTTATATATCCTTTAATGGTATATTAATAATATCCTTTAATGGTAACTGCCGACTTTTGAAAACATATGTAATAAAATCGTGCAAACGAAGCACCATTTATATCCTTAATTGTGTGATCGGGTACCAGAAAATGTCCCTTCCATCGCATGAAAACGAAATCGGTCGAAGCCAACGCGTCATAGTTGAACGTGTCCGAGTTTGAAGGTTCTGCATACATACTTTAAAAGTCTAATTTTCTTTATTTATGTATTTATGTATACAGAGCATTCCATTTTTTGCAAGACATGGCTAGCATCGGCGACACCGGAGTCAGGACTCGACATTTGAGACCTTTTCTCTCTTAATATTCTTTTGATGCATGTAGCACGCTGATCTAAATTACTTTACATCTAAATTAAAAATATTTAAAAAAAATCGTATTCAAGCTGCGACCTATCATGACGTCTTCGTACATCACGTTGTAGTCTCTTCTGGATGTAACTTTTTCCTGAATTTTCTGCGTCGTACTGCCAAAACTAAACCGCTGACAACTAGACGTATGAAAAGTGTTACTTTGCAAGACAAAAAATATCTGCAAATTGTGGCATTCGAAATCCTTTTTCTATCCGCTCGACGGTATCTTATCGCGCATTGTCATTTTTAAGGAATCTTTGACTCGACAGTTGTACCAGTCTAGAGACCATCCATACTGCGTAGTTGTGTGTATGTCCATTACAAAGGCGAGTGTCTAAACACACATCAGCTAACTGTGCTCGTCGCACATGTTCTTTTTTCGCTGTTACATTGGTGGAAAATATGATTCGTCCTTCTGGACGTCCTAATTGTTGGGCTACCAATTTTAATATTTGCTTCACCAGCAGCAGGAATTTTTAAAAGCCACAGACACACAACTACGGAACATTTTTCAAAATGTTCTCCCACATACTCGGCGTTATTGGCTCGATCTTATAAAGCTGATTAAACTTACAGTAAACTATGGCATCATTTGGCAATTAGTATTGTTGTCGAGTTGTTATTACGACACTTTGGGGAACCTCTTCACCGGTTGCTATTTAGGTCTGAAGCTTTTCCAACCCATGCCTCATATGGTTCTCTGACAGGTCTTTAGTAAGAAGTATCGTCCTGGCCATAGATATAGAAGAACTTATTATAGAATAACTTATGTTATTCTATATACATATATCTATGTATGGTCCTGGCACTTTCTACGATGGTTCGGTTGTCACGCTCCGCTCTGCAATTACATATGTACATATGTATGTTCCGCCTTTGTTCTTGTCGGAAAGCTCTCCTTTCTAAATGTTTTGCCCCATGGGTATTAAAAGTACGTCGCTATTTTTGCTAGCCTCTGGATTGTAGGGAGTAGCATTTAAATCCCAAAGTGATGGAGTTGCGGTGGCCACCTTTATTACTTTAATTACTTTTTATTTATTCTCTATTGACACCATTACTCCATCTTTGATTGTGATATAATTTATCATTAATAGTCTAGGTAATTTTTTTTTGCCGACACATTAACATGTCTAATCGAATCGACGGCACGAGAGACAACCTTCAAATCACAAACTAGAACGCGTTGAATCATTCATCGAAAGATGTAGATTATATACCGAACATGGGGACGGTATACATATGTATAATCGGCTTCAACTAATCTTCTCGCAATACTCGGTTCGAATATATTTGACGGCTCAATGTAACAATCGTCATAAACGTCGTCATCGTCTATGCAATTTCTATTACTGCACAGAGATAGACGACCTAGATCATCGTTAATATTTTGGTCGGAAAGTTTAATGTTGCGTGTTTCAACACGAAAGTCATTTTGACGAATTATTCTCTAAACTATAGTGAGTTTTACTATATTATACAAATATTTTGCATACGCGATATTATAATAGTTGGACTAGGGTCGCCTGCAAAATCAGTTTGTTGGTGATTTTGTGTGATTGGTTCTTTTTTACAACTTATCCGACTGCAAATAGCGGTGGCTTGTGCGAATTATGAAACGGTGATTTTGTTACTGAAAAAATGTATGTGAATAAACTTTGCACACAACTATATAAAATTAAAATAAATGTTTCTTTTTAATTTTTTTTTATATCGTTTACATAGAATTCATTATCTTTGCGATCATCACATGCATAGGATTTTCATTAACTTTTATCCATTGAATAATTAGTTCCATAATAAAGAAAATCAG